>NC_134268.1:2205025-2505025 GCF_031893055.1 Leptodactylus fuscus | reverse complement strand
TAGGACTATATATATCTATAATACATAGCGTATGACACTGTCAGGGCTCCTAGGACTATATATATCTATAATACATAGCGTATGACACTGTCAGGGCTCCTAGGACTATATATATCTATAATACATAGCGTATGACACTGTCAGGGCTCCTAGGACTATATATATATATATCTATAATACATAGCGTATGACACTGTCAGGGCTCCTAGGACTATATATATCTATAATGCATAGTGTATGACACTGTCAGGGCTCCTAGGACTATATACATCTATAATACATAGTGTATGACACTGTCAGGACTCCTAGGACTATATATATATCTATAATACATAGTGTATGACACTGTCAGGGCTCCTAGGACTATATATATATCTATAATACATAGTGTATGACACTGTCAGGACTCCTAGGACTATATATATATCTATAATACATAGTGTATGACACTGTCAGGGCTCCTAGGACTATATACATCTATAATACATAGTGTATGACACTGTCAGGGCTCCTAGGACTATATATATCTATAATACATAGCGTATGACACTGTCAGGGCTCCTAGGACTATATATATCTATAATACATAGCGTATGACACTGTCAGGGCTCCTAGGACTATATATATCTATAATACATAGTGTATGACACTGTCAGGGCTCCTAGGACTATATATATATCTATAATACATAGCGTATGACACTGTCAGGGCTCCTAGGACTATATATATCTATAATGCATAGTGTATGACACTGTCAGGGCTCCTAGGACTATATACATCTATAATACATAGTGTATGACACTGTCAGGACTCCTAGGACTATATATATATCTATAATACATAGTGTATGACACTGTCAGGGCTCCTAGGACTATATATATATCTATAATACATAGTGTATGACACTGTCAGGGCTCCTAGGACTATATATATCTATAATACATAGTGTATGACACTGTCAGGGCTCCTAGGACTATATATATCTATAATACATAGTGTATGACACTGTCAGGGCTCCTAGGACTATATATATATATATCTATAATACATAGTGTATGACACTGTCAGGGCTCCTAGGACTATATATATATCTATAATACATAGTGTATGACACTGTCAGGGCTCCTAGGACTATATATATATATCTATAATACATAGTGTATGACACTGTCAGGGCTCCTAGGACTATATATATCTATAATACATAGTGTATGACACTGTCAGGGCTCCTAGGACTATATATAATACATAGTGTATGACACTGTCAGGGCTCCTAGGACTATATATATATCTATAATACATAGTGTATGACACTGTCAGGGCTCCTAGGACTATATATATATCTATAATACATAGTGTATGACACTGTCAGGGCTCCTAGGACTATATATATATATCTATAATACATAGTGTATGACACTGTCAGGGCTCCTAGGACTATATATATCTATAATACATAGTGTATGACACTGTCAGGGCTCCTAGGACTATATATAATACATAGTGTATGACACTGTCAGGGCTCCTAGGACTATATATAATACATAGTGTATGACACTGTCAGGGCTCCTAGGACTATATATATATTTGTAATACATAGTGTATGACACTGTCAGGACTCTTAGGGTTCTATCTATGTTAAACTATGCCAACAGGATCAGAAAATGGCCCACAACTCCGGTCAGAAGAAAAGAACCGCGCCTCACCTAGAATGAATACAATCCAAAGCTTTTTTGATTAACAACACGTGTGAATAATAACTGTATTCTGTATTCATCCTGGGTGAGGCGCGGTTCATTTCTTCTGACCGGAGTTGTGGACCTTTTCTGCTCTTGTTGGCATAGTTCCTGACACCTTTGGGTGACCACAGATTCTGTGGCTGTTTCCACCCAGAGAAGAACCCTCTGCAATTGGTTGCGACATGATTATGGTGGTTGTGGCCCTGCTGACATCCAGCCAAGGTGCGAGTCTGTGGATTCTTCAATTCATTTTGTGCATAACAATATGACACTATATATAGCTCAGTGTTGTTTTGTTTGATCTACGTTACTGTGACAGTGACATGTATATCTATGGGAAAACAGAAGGTAAGTTGTTGATACGAACTCCGACTTTACCCATACACTGCGCAGGATCCGGCGCCATTTTTCTCAATGGCAGTTTGCGATCGTACTGCGCATGTGTAGTATGCTCACGTAGTTCTAAGGAGAACTGAGCATGCTCAGTATCCCATTGAGAACTGCTATTGAGAAAAATGGTGCCAGAGCCTGCGCAGAACCAATCCCGCCGGAAGCAGAGGTTGATGAAGCCGGGGAAGAGCAAGGACCGGAGGGCGTCGCCGAAAGAAGAGGAAGGCGTGCCAGAAGATGATGTTGGACCGTGCATCACCGCCCAGCATGCACGATAAGCATAATTTACATATATGATTTTATGGTTTTATTTTAAAACGGGGGGGGGGGGGGGGGGATGTAAATGACATCAGCGGTGCCTGAATTGGCTTTTTAAAGGCTATTCACGCATATGTAGCGAGGAAAAGGCAATGATGATGGCTCTCACAGGTCAGGAATAGGGTAGGAACGTTTATTGAACACAAAACAGGCACAACGCTAGTAGATATGTTGCGTTTCGGGCTAAAACCAGCCCTTTCTCAAGTGCATGAACTAACAATCGTAACAGAAAATGAGGATAAAAATAGCGCTTAGCAGACATAGAAACATGGATAACACATAGATAGGGCTCATACAGCATAATTCTGCTGATAGAGCCCCTTTAAAATATGTAATACAGGGAGCACATCGCTGATGCTTCAGTCATTCTTACTGACAAATTAGGTGGCCTCTTCAAAGGGCTCGAGAAGCCGTCACACTTCCCTCCAATGATGTATCTCAAAGTCTCACATTGTCCACTGTGGTCTGCTGCACACAGTAATCATTCTCCACCTTCTGCTGCTCACGCCGATCCTCCAGTGAACTTAAGGTGGAGTTACCACCAAGTTGGAACAACACAGATAAGGTGGTGCAAGGACCAGCTGTTTTGTCCCCAAATTGAGCAGGATTTTTTTTTTTTTGCGATCAAAGACCATCTGAAACGTGCAGAGATTTTTTCTGGCTTCGAGGAGCTATATAGGTTAATGAAGCAGCGAGCCATATGAATAAGGACATGTGCCATACAGGGACAATGTGTTATCCATCCTTACTGCAGCGCAGGAACAATATGCTGTCAATGTGGCGTTGTCTGGGGCATCACTGCACTGTTGGAATTTGGCCTGCACAATCCAGGTGGAGCTAGCTCCCGGCAATGTCATCATCTTCTATGGCCATGCACACCCTCACAATTTCCAGCTCCAGATTCCCCCTTTTTCCCCACCAGAGTGACTACCAGTAGTAGTAGTACCACAATCACTGCCGCTACTACCCCTACCATCAGCAGTCATGGCGTCTTCTGCTTGCACACAATGCTGACTGTTCTCATCCAGCTCTTCAAAAGAAGAAAACAAGTATTTCAAGAAAAGTCAGTTTCAGATTAGTGCCGGCTGCAGTGGAGATGACAATGTGAGGACAGCGAAGTGTATAGGACACTGGAGCTGACAAACTGAGGACTATGCAGTGCAGATGACAATGCGAGGACCGTGCAGTGTATAGGACAGGGGAGCTGACAAACTGAGGATTGTGCAGTGGAGATGACAATGTGAAGACCGTGCAGTGTATAGGACAGTGGAGCTGACAAACTGAGGACTGTGCGGTGCAGATGACAATGCGAGGACCGTGCAGTGTATAGGACAGTGGAGCTGACAAACTGAGGACTATGCCGTGCAGATGACAATGCGAGGACCGTGCAGTGTATAGGACAGTGGAGCTGACAAACTGAGGACTGTGCGGTGCAGATGACAATGTGAGGACCGTGCAGTGTATAGGACAGTGGAGCTGACAAACTGAGGACTATGCAGTGCAGATGACAATGCGAGGACCGTGCAGTGTATAGGACAGTGGAGCTGACAAACTGAGGACTATGCAGTGCAGATGACAATGCGAGGACCGTGCAGTGTATAGGACAGTGGAGCTGACAAACTGAGGACTGTGCAGTGCAGATGAGAATGTGAGGACAGCGCAGTGTATAGGACAGTGGAGCTGACAAACTGAGGACTGTGCAGTGGAGATGACAATGTGAGGACAGCGCAGTGCATAGGACAGTGGAGCTGACAAACTGAGGACTGTGCAGTGGAGATGACAATGTGAGGACAGCGCAGTGCATAGGACAGTGGAGCTGACAAACTGAGGACTGTGCAGTACAGATGACAATGTGAAGACCGTGCAGTGTATAGGACAGTGGAGCTGACAAACTGAGGACTGCGCAGTGGAGATGACAATGTGAGGACAGCGCAGTGTATAGGACAGTGGAGCTGACAAACTGAGGACTGTGCGGTGCAGATGACAATGTGAAGACCGTGCAGTGTATAGGACAGTGGAGCTGAAAAACTGAGGACTGTGCAGTGCAGATGACAATGTGAAGACCGTGCAGTGTATAGGACAGTGGAGCTGACAAACTGAGGACTGTGCAGTGCAGATGACAATGTGAAGACCGTGCAGTGTATAGGACAGTGGAGCTGAAAAACTGAGGACTGTGCAGTGCAGATGACAATGTGAAGACCGTGCAGTGTATAGGACAGTGGAGCTGAAAAACTGAGGACTGTGCAGTGCAGATGACAATGTGAGGACCGTGCAGTGTATAGGACAGTGGAGCTGACAAACTGAGGACTGTGCAGTGCAGATGACAATGTGAAGACCGTGCAGTGTATAGGACAGTGGAGCTGACAAACTGAGGACTGTGCAGTGCAGATGACAATGTGAGGACCGTGCAGTGTATAGGACAGTGGAGCTGACAAACTGAGGACTGTGCAGTGGAGATGACAATGTGAGGACCGTGCAGTGTATAGGACAGTGGAGCTGACAAACTGAGGACTGTGCAGTGGAGATGACAATGTGAAGACCGTGCAGTGTATAGGACAGTGGAGCTGACAAACTGAGGACTGTGCAGTGGAGATGACAATGTGAGGACCGTGCAGTGTATAGGACAGTGGAGCTGAAAAAATGAGGACTGTGCAGTGCAGATGACAATGTGAGGACCGTGTAGTGTATAGGACAGTGGTGCTGACAAACTGAGGACTGTGCAGTGCAGATGACAATATGAGGACGGTGCAGTGTATAGGACAGTGGAGCTTAAAAACTGAGGACTGTGCAGTGGAGATGACAATGTGAAGACCATGCAATGTATAGGACAGTGGAGCTGAAAAACTGAGGACTGTGCAGTGCAGATGACAATGTGAGGACCGTGCAGTGTATAGGACAGTGGAGCTTAAAAACTGAGGACTGTGCAGTGCAGATGACAATGTGAAGACCGTGCAGTGTATAGGACAGTGGAGCTGACAAAGTGAGGACTGTGCAGTGCAGATGACAATGTGAGGACCGGGCAGTGTATAGGACAGTGGAGCTGACAAACTGAAGACTGTGCAGTGCAGATGACAATGTAAGGACAGCACAGTGTATAGGACAGTGGATCTGACAAACTGAGGACTGTGCGGTGCAGATGACAATGTGAGGACCGTGCAGTGTATAGGACAGTGGAGCTGACAAACTGAGGACTGTGCAGTGCAGATGACAATGTGAGGACAGCGCAGTGTATAGGACAGTGGAGCTGACAAACTGAGGACTGTGCGGTGCAGATGACAATGTGAGGACCGCGCAGTGTATAGGACAGTGGAGCTAACAAACTGAGGACTGTGCGGTGCAGATGACAATGTGAGGACAGCACAGTGTATAGGACAGTGGAGCTGACAAACTGAGGACTGTGCAGTGGAGATGACAATGTGAGGACCGTGCAGTGTATAGGACAGTGGAGCTGACAAACTGAGGACTGTGCAGTGGAGATGACAATGTGAAGACCGTGCAGTGTATAGGACAGTGGAGCTGACAAACTGAGGACTGTGCAGTGGAGATGACAATGTGAGGACCGTGCAGTGTATAGGACAGTGGAGCTGAAAAAATGAGGACTGTGCAGTGCAGATGACAATGTGAGGACCGTGTAGTGTATAGGACAGTGGTGCTGACAAACTGAGGACTGTGCAGTGCAGATGACAATATGAGGACGGTGCAGTGTATAGGACAGTGGAGCTTAAAAACTGAGGACTGTGCAGTGGAGATGACAATGTGAAGACCATGCAATGTATAGGACAGTGGAGCTGAAAAACTGAGGACTGTGCAGTGCAGATGACAATGTGAGGACCGTGCAGTGTATAGGACAGTGGAGTTTAAAAACTGAGGACTGTGCAGTGCAGATGACAATGTGAAGACCGTGCAGTGTATAGGACAGTGGAGCTGACAAAGTGAGGACTGTGCAGTGCAGATGACAATGTGAGGACCGGGCAGTGTATAGGACAGTGGAGCTGACAAACTGAAGACTGTGCAGTGCAGATGACAATGTAAGGACAGCACAGTGTATAGGACAGTGGAGCTGACAAACTGAGGACTGTGCGGTGCAGATGACAATGTGAGGACCGTGCAGTGTATAGGACAGTGGAGCTGACAAACTGAGGACTGTGCAGTGCAGATGACAATGTGAGGACAGCGCAGTGTATAGGACAGTGGAGCTGACAAACTGAGGACTGTGCGGTGCAGATGACAATGTGAGGACCGCGCAGTGTATAGGACAGTGGAGCTAACAAACTGAGGACTGTGCGGTGCAGATGACAATGTGAGGACAGCGCAGTGTATAGGACAGTGGAGCTGACAAACTAAGGACTGTGCGGTGCAGATGACAATGTGAGGACAGCGCAGTGTATAGGACAGTGGAGCTGACAAACTGAGGACTGTGCAGTGCAGATGACAATGTGAGGACCATGCAGTATATAGGATAGTGGAGCTGACAGACTGAGGACTGTGCAGTGCAGATGACAATGTGAGGACTGTGCAGTGTATAGGACAGTGGAGCTGACAAACTGAGGACTGTGCAGTGCAGATGACAATGTGAGGACAGCGCAGTGTATAGGACAGTGGAGCTGACAAACTGAGGACTGTGCAGTGCAGATGACAATGTGAGGACCGTGCAGTGTATAGGACAGTGGAGCTGACAAACTAAGGACTGTGCAGTGCAGATGACAATGTGAGGACCGTGCAGTGTATAGGACAGTGGAGCTGACAAACTAAGGACTGTGCAGTGCAGATGACAATGTGAGGACCGTGCAGTGTATAGGACAGTGGAGCTGACAAACTAAGGACTGTGCAGTGAAAATGACAAAGTGAGGAACATGCAGTGTATAGGACAGTGGAGCTGAAAAACTGAGGACTGTGCAGTGCAGATGACAATGTGAAGACCGTGCAGTGTACAGGACAGTGGAGCTGAAAAACTGAGGACTGGGCAGTGCAGATGACAATGTGAGGACCGTGCAGTGTATAGGACAGTGGAGCTGACAAACAGAGGACTGTGCAGTGCAGATGACAATGTGAGGACCGTGCAGTGTATAGGACAGTGGAGCTGAAAAACTGAGGACTGTGCAGTGCAGATGACAATGTGAGGACCGTGCAGTGTATAGGACAGTGGTGCTGACAAACTGAGGACTGTGCAGTGCAGATGACAATATGAGGACGGTGCAGTGTATAGGACAGTGGAGCTTAAAAACTGAGGACTGTGCAGTGGAGATGACAATGTGAAGACCATGCAGTGTATAGGACAGTGGAG
The DNA here is from genome assembly GCF_031893055.1 of Leptodactylus fuscus. Taxonomy (NCBI): domain Eukaryota; kingdom Metazoa; phylum Chordata; class Amphibia; order Anura; family Leptodactylidae; genus Leptodactylus; species Leptodactylus fuscus. The sequence goes on along the minus strand of NC_134268.1, from coordinate 2,497,294 downwards.
CTAAAAAACTGAGGACTGTGCAGTGCAGATAACAATGTGAGGACCGTGCAGTGTATAGGACAGTGAAGCTTAAAAACTGAGGACTGTGCAGTGCAGATGACAATGTGAAGACCGTGCAGTGTATAGGACAGTGGAGCTTAAAAACTGAGGACTGTGCAGTGGAGATGACAATGTGAAGACCATGCAGTGTATAGGACAGTGGAGCTGACAAACAGAGGACTGTGCGGTGCAGATGACAATGTGAGGACAGCGCAGTGTATAGGACAGTGGAGCTGACAAACTGAGGACTGTGCGGTGCAGATGACAATGTGAGGACAGCGCAGTGTATAGGACAGTGGAGCTGACAAACTGAGGACTGTGCAGTGCAGATGACAATGTGAGGACCATGCAGTATATAGGATAGTGGAGCTGACAGACTGAGGACTGTGCAGTGCAGATGACAATGTGAGGACCGTGCAGTGTATAGGACAGTGGAGCTGACAAACTGAGGACTGTGCAGTGCAGATGACAATGTGAGGACAGCGCAGTGTATAGGACAGTGGAGCTGACAAAGTGAGAACTGTGCAGTGCAGATGACAATGTGAGGACTGTGCAGTGTATAGGACAGTGGAGCTGACAAACTAAGGACTGTGCAGTGCAGATGACAATGTGAGGACCGTGCAGTGTATAGGACAGTGGAGCTGACAAACTGAGGACTGTGCGGTGCAGATGACAATGTGAAGACCGTGCAATGAATAGGACAGTGGAGCTGAAAAACTGAGGACTGTGCAGTGAAGATGACAATGTGAGGACCGCGCAGAGTATAGGACAGTGGAGCTGACAAACTTAAAACTGTGCGGTGCAGATGACAATGTGAGGACAGCGCAATGTATAGGACAGTGGAGCTGACAAACTGAGAACTGTGTGGTGCAGATGACAATGTGAGGACAGCGCAGTGTATAGGACAGTGGAGCTGACAAACTGAGGACTGTGCAGTGCAGATGACAATGTGAGGACCATGCAGTGTATAGGACAGTGGAGCTGACAAACTGAGGACTGTGCAGTGCAGATGACAATGTGAGGACCGTGCAGTGTATAGGACAGTGGAGCTGACAAACTGAGGACTGTGCAGTGCAGATGACAATGTGAGGACAGCGCAGTGTATAGGACAGTGGAGCTGACAAACTGAGGACTGTGCAGTGCAGATGACAATGTGAGGACCGTGCAGTGTATAGGACAGTGGAGCTGACAAACTAAGGACTGTGCAGTGCAGATGACAATGTGAGGACCGTGCAGTGTATAGGACAGTGGAGCTGACAAACTGAGGACTGTGCGGTGCAGATGACAATGTGAAGACCGTGCAGTGTATAGGACAGTGGAGCTGAAAAACTGAGGACTGTGCGGTGAAGATGACAATGTGAGGACCGCGCAGTGTATAGGACAGTGGAGCTGACAAACTGAGAACTGTGCGTTGCAGATGACAATGTGAGGACAGCGCAATGTATAGGACAGTGGAGCTGACAAACTGAGAACTGTGTGGTGCAGATGACAATGTGAGGACAGCGCAGTGTATAGGACAGTGGAGCTGACAAACTGAGGACTGTGCAGTGCAGATGACAATGTGAGGACCATGCAGTGTATAGGACAGTGGAGCTGACAAACTGAGGACTGTGCAGTGCAGATGACAATGTGAGGACCGTGCAGTGTATAGGACAGTGGAGCTGACAAACTGAGGACTGTGCAGTGGAAATGACAATGTGAGGACCGTGCAGTGTATAGGTCAGTGGAGCTGACAAACTGAGGACTGTGCAGTGGAAATGACAATGTGAGGACCGTGCAGTGTATAGGACAGTGGAGCTGACATACTGAGGACTGTGCAGTGGAGATGACAATATGAGGACGGTGCAGTGTATAGGACAGTGGAGCTGAAAAACTGAGGACTGTGCAGTGCAGATGACAATGTGAAGACCGTGCAGTGTACAGGACAGTGGAGCTGAAATACTGAGGACTGGGCAGTGCAGATGACAATGTGAGGACCGTGCAGTGTATAGGACAGTGGAGCTGACAAAAAAAGGACTGTGCAGTGCAGATGACAATGTGAGGACCGTGCAGTGTATAGGACAGTGGAGCTGACAAACAGAGGATTGTGCAGTGCAGATGTTAATGTGAGGACCGTGCAGTGTATAGGACAGTGGAGCTGACAAACTAAGGACTGTGCAGTGCAGATGACAATGTGAGGACCGCGCAGTGTATAGGACAGTGGAGCTGACAAACTGAGGACTGTGCGGTGCAGATGACAATGTGAGGACAGCGCAGTGTATAGGACAGTGGAGCTGACAAACTGAGGACTGTGTGGTGCAGATGACAATGTGAGGACAGCGCAGTGTATAGGACAGTGGTGCTGACAAACTGAGGACTGTGCAGTGCAGATGACAATATGAGGACGGTGCAGTGTATAGGACAGTGGAGCTTAAAAACTGAGGACTGTGCAGTGGAGATGACAATGTGAAGACCATGCAGTGTATAGGACAGTGGAGCTAAAAAACTGAGGACTGTGCAGTGCAGATAACAATGTGAGGACCGTGCAGTGTATAGGACAGTGAAGCTTAAAAACTGAGGACTGTGCAGTGCAGATGACAATGTGAAGACCGTGCAGTGTATAGGACAGTGGAGCTTAAAAACTGAGGACTGTGCAGTGGAGATGACAATGTGAAGACCATGCAGTGTATAGGACAGTGGAGCTGACAAACAGAGGACTGTGCGGTGCAGATGACAATGTGAGGACAGCGCAGTGTATAGGACAGTGGAGCTGACAAACTGAGGACTGTGCGGTGCAGATGACAATGTGAGGACAGCGCAGTGTATAGGACAGTGGAGCTGACAAACTGAGGACTGTGCAGTGCAGATGACAATGTGAGGACCATGCAGTATATAGGATAGTGGAGCTGACAGACTGAGGACTGTGCAGTGCAGATGACAATGTGAGGACCGTGCAGTGTATAGGACAGTGGAGCTGACAAACTGAGGACTGTGCAGTGCAGATGACAATGTGAGGACAGCGCAGTGTATAGGACAGTGGAGCTGACAAACTGAGAACTGTGCAGTGCAGATGACAATGTGAGGACTGTGCAGTGTATAGGACAGTGGAGCTGACAAACTAAGGACTGTGCAGTGCAGATGACAATGTGAGGACCGTGCAGTGTATAGGACAGTGGAGCTGACAAACTGAGGACTGTGCGGTGCAGATGACAATGTGAAGACCGTGCAATGAATAGGACAGTGGAGCTGAAAAACTGAGGACTGTGCAGTGAAGATGACAATGTGAGGACCGCGCAGAGTATAGGACAGTGGAGCTGACAAACTTAAAACTGTGCGGTGCAGATGACAATGTGAGGACAGCGCAATGTATAGGACAGTGGAGCTGACAAACTGAGAACTGTGTGGTGCAGATGACAATGTGAGGACAGCGCAGTGTATAGGACAGTGGAGCTGACAAACTGAGGACTGTGCAGTGCAGATGACAATGTGAGGACCATGCAGTGTATAGGACAGTGGAGCTGACAAACTGAGGACTGTGCAGTGCAGATGACAATGTGAGGACCGTGCAGTGTATAGGACAGTGGAGCTGACAAACTGAGGACTGTGCAGTGCAGATGACAATGTGAGGACAGCGCAGTGTATAGGACAGTGGAGCTGACAAACTGAGGACTGTGCAGTGCAGATGACAATGTGAGGACCGTGCAGTGTATAGGACAGTGGAGCTGACAAACTAAGGACTGTGCAGTGCAGATGACAATGTGAGGACCGTGCAGTGTATAGGACAGTGGAGCTGACAAACTGAGGACTGTGCGGTGCAGATGACAATGTGAAGACCGTGCAGTGTATAGGACAGTGGAGCTGAAAAACTGAGGACTGTGCGGTGAAGATGACAATGTGAGGACCGCGCAGTGTATAGGACAGTGGAGCTGACAAACTGAGAACTGTGCGTTGCAGATGACAATGTGAGGACAGCGCAATGTATAGGACAGTGGAGCTGACAAACTGAGAACTGTGTGGTGCAGATGACAATGTGAGGACAGCGCAGTGTATAGGACAGTGGAGCTGACAAACTGAGGACTGTGCAGTGCAGATGACAATGTGAGGACCATGCAGTGTATAGGACAGTGGAGCTGACAAACTGAGGACTGTGCAGTGCAGATGACAATGTGAGGACCGTGCAGTGTATAGGACAGTGGAGCTGACAAACTGAGGACTGTGCAGTGGAAATGACAATGTGAGGACCGTGCAGTGTATAGGTCAGTGGAGCTGACAAACTGAGGACTGTGCAGTGGAAATGACAATGTGAGGACCGTGCAGTGTATAGGACAGTGGAGCTGACAAACTGAGGACTGTGCAGTGGAGATGACAATATGAGGACGGTGCAGTGTATAGGACAGTGGAGCTGAAAAACTGAGGACTGTGCAGTGCAGATGACAATGTGAAGACCGTGCAGTGTACAGGACAGTGGAGCTGAAATACTGAGGACTGGGCAGTGCAGATGACAATGTGAGGACCGTGCAGTGTATAGGACAGTGGAGCTGACAAAAAAAGGACTGTGCAGTGCAGATGACAATGTGAGGACCGTGCAGTGTATAGGACAGTGGAGCTGACAAACAGAGGATTGTGCAGTGCAGATGTTAATGTGAGGACCGTGCAGTGTATAGGACAGTGGAGCTGACAAACTAAGGACTGTGCAGTGCAGATGACAATGTGAGGACCGCGCAGTGTATAGGACAGTAAAGCTGACAAACTGAGGACTGTGCGGTGAAGATGACAATGTGAGGACAGCGCAGTGTATAGGACAGTGGAGCTGACAAACTGAGGACTGTGTGGTGCAGATGACAATGTGAGGACAGCGCAGTGTATAGGACAGTGGAGCTGACAAACTGAGGACTGTGCAGTGCAGATGACAATGTGAGGACCATGCAGTGTATAGGATAGTGGCGCTGACAGACTGAGGACTGTGCAGTGCAGATGACAATGTGAGGACCGTGCAGTGTATAGGACAGTGGAGCTGACAAACTGAGGACTGTGCAGTGCAGATGACAATGTTAGGACCGTGCAGTGTATAGGACAGTGGAGCTGACAAACTGAGGACTGTGCAGTGGAGATGACAATGTGAAGACCGTGCAGTGTATAGGACAGTGGAGCTGACAAACTGAGAACTGTGCAGTGGAGATGACAATGTGAGGACCGTGCAGTGTATAGGACAGTGGAGCTGACAAACTGAGGACTGTGCAGTGGAGATGACTATGTGAAGACCGTGCAGTGTATAGGACAGTGGAGCTGACAAACTGAGAACTGTGCAGTGGAGATGACAATGTGAGGACCGTGCAGTGTATAGGACAGTGGAGCTGAAAAACTGAGGACTGTGCAGTGCAGATGACAATGTGAATACCGTGCAGTGTATAGGACAGTGGTGCTGACAAACTGAGGACTGTGCAGTGCAGATGACAATGTGAGGACCGTGCAGTGCATAGGACAGTGAAGCTGACAAAACTTAGGACTGTGCAGTGGAGATGACAATATGAGGACGGTGCAGTGTATAGGACAGTGGAGCTGAAAAACTGAGGACTGTGCAGTGCAGATGACAATGTGAAGACCGTGCAGTGTATAGGACAGTGGAGCTGAAAAACTGAGGACTGTGCAGTGCAGATGACAATGTGAGGACCGTGCAGTGTAAAGGACAGTGGAGCTGACAAACAGAGGACTGTGCAGTGCAGATGACAATGTGAGGACCGTGCAGTGTATAGGACAGTGGATCTGACAAACTGAGGACTGTGCGGTGCAGATGACAATGTGAGGACAGCGCAGTGTATAGGACAGTGGAGCTGACAAACTGAGGACTGTGCAGTGCAGATGACAATGTAAAGACAGCGCAGTGTATAGGACAGTGGAGCTGACAAACTGAGGACTGTGCAGTGCAGATGACAATGTGAGGACCGTGCAGTGTATAGGACAGTAGAGCTGACAAACTGAGGACTGTGCAGTGCAGAAGACAATGTGAGGACAGTGCAGTGTATAGGACAGTGGAGCTGACAAACTGAGGACTGTGCAGTGCAGATGACAATGTAAGGACCGTGCAGTGTATAGGACAGTGGAGCTGACAAACTGAGGACTGTGCGGTGCAGATGACAATGTGAAGACCGTGCAGTGTATAGGACAGTGTAGCTGAAAAACTGAGGACTGTGTGGTGAAGATGACAATGTGAAGACCGTGCAGTGTATAGGACAGTGTAGATGAAAAACTGAGGACTGTGTGGTGAAGATGACAATGTAAGGACAGCGCAATGTATAGGACAGTGGAGCTGACAAACTGAGGACTGTGTGGTGCAGATGACAATGTGAGGACAGCGCAGTGTATAGGACAGTGGAGCTGACAAACTGAGGACTGTGCAGTGCAGATGACAATGTGAGGACCATGCAGTGTATAGGACAGTGGAGCTGACAAACTGAGGACTGTGCAGTGCAGATGACAATGTGAGGACCGTGCAGTGTATAGGACAGTGGAGCTGACAAACTGAGGACTGTGCAGTGGAAATGACAATGAGAGGACCGTGCAGTGCATAGGACAGTGGAGCTGACAAACTGAGGACTGTGCAGTAGAGATGACAATGTGAAGACCGTGCAGTGTATAGGACAGTGGAGCTGACAAACTGAGGACTGTGCAGTGGAGATGACAATGTGAGTACCGTGCAGTGTATAGGACAGTGGAGCTGAAAAACTGAGGACTGTGCAGTGCAGATGACAATGTGAAGACCGTGCAGTGTATAGGACAGTGAAGCTGACAAACTGAGGACTGTGCAGTGGAGATGACAATATGAGGACGGTGCAGTGTATAGGACAGTGGAGCTGAGAAACTGAGGACTGTGAAGTGCAGATGACAATGTGAAGACCGTGCAGTGTATAGGACAGTGGAGCTGAAAAACTGAGGACTGTGCAGTGCAGATGACAATGTGAGGACCGTGCAGTGTATAGGACAGTGGAGCTGACAAACAGAGGACTGTGCAGTGCAGATGACAATGTGAGGACCGTGCAGTGTATAGGACAGTGGAGCTGACAAACAGAGGACTGTGCAGTGCAGATGACAATGTGAGTACCGTGCAGTGTATAGGACAGTGGAGCTGACAAACTGAGGACTATGCAGTGCAGATGACAATGCGAGGACCGTGCAGTGTATAGGACAGGGGAGCTGACAAACTGAGGATTGTGCAGTGGAGATGACAATGTGAAGACCGTGCAGTGTATAGGACAGTGGAGCTGAAAAACTGAGGACTGTGCGGTGCAGATGACAATGTGAGGACCGTGCAGTGTATAGGACAGTGGAGCTGACAAACTGAGGACTGTGCGGTGCAGATGACAATGCGAGGACCGTGCAGTGTATAGGACAGTGGAGCTGACAAACTGAGGACTATGCCGTGCAGATGACAATGCGAGGACCGTGCAGTGTATAGGACAGTGGAGCTGACAAACTGAGGACTGTGCGGTGCAGATGACAATGTGAGGACCGTGCAGTGTATAGGACAGTGGAGCTGACAAACTGAGGACTATGCAGTGCAGATGACAATGCGAGGACCGTGCAGTGTATAGGACAGTGGAGCTGACAAACTGAGGACTATGCAGTGCAGATGACAATGCGAGGACCGTGCAGTGTATAGGACAGTGGAGCTGACAAACTGAGGACTGTGCAGTGCAGATGAGAATGTGAGGACAGCGCAGTGTATAGGACAGTGGAGCTGACAAACTGAGGACTGTGCAGTGGAGATGACAATGTGAGGACAGCGCAGTGCATAGGACAGTGGAGCTGACAAACTGAGGACTGTGCAGTGGAGATGACAATGTGAGGACAGCGCAGTGCATAGGACAGTGGAGCTGACAAACTGAGGACTGTGCAGTACAGATGACAATGTGAAGACCGTGCAGTGTATAGGACAGTGGAGCTGACAAACTGAGGACTGCGCAGTGGAGATGACAATGTGAGGACAGCGCAGTGTATAGGACAGTGGAGCTGACAAACTGAGGACTGTGCGGTGCAGATGACAATGTGAAGACCGTGCAGTGTATAGGACAGTGGAGCTGAAAAACTGAGGACTGTGCAGTGCAGATGACAATGTGAAGACCGTGCAGTGTATAGGACAGTGGAGCTGACAAACTGAGGACTGTGCAGTGCAGATGACAATGTGAAGACCGTGCAGTGTATAGGACAGTGGAGCTGAAAAACTGAGGACTGTGCAGTGCAGATGACAATGTGAAGACCGTGCAGTGTATAGGACAGTGGAGCTGAAAAACTGAGGACTGTGCAGTGCAGATGACAATGTGAGGACCGTGCAGTGTATAGGACAGTGAAGCTGACAAACTGAGGACTGTGCAGTGCAGATGACAATGTGAAGACCGTGCAGTGTATAGGACAGTGGAGCTGACAAACTGAGGACTGTGCAGTGCAGATGACAATGTGAGGACCGTGCAGTGTATAGGACAGTGGAGCTTACAAACTGAGGACTGTGCAGTGGAGATGACAATGTGAGGACCGTGCAGTGTATAGGACAGTGGAGCTGACAAACTTAGGACTGTGCAGTGGAGATGACAATGTGAAGACCGTGCAGTGTATAGGACAGTGGAGCTGACAAACTGAGGACTGTGCAGTGGAGATGACAATGTGAGGACCGTGCAGTGTATAGGACAGTGGAGCTGAAAAAATGAGGACTGTGCAGTGCAGATGACAATGTGAGGACCGTGTAGTGTATAGCACAGTGGTGCTGACAAACTGAGGACTGTGCAGTGCAGATGACAATATGAGGACGGTGCAGTGTATAGGACAGTGGAGCTTAAAAACTGAGGACTGTGCAGTGGAGATGACAATGTGAAGACCATGCAATGTATAGGACAGTGGAGCTGAAAAACTGAGGACTGTGCAGTGCACATGACAATGTGAGGACCGTGCAGTGTATAGGACAGTGGAGCTTAAAAACTGAGGACTGTGCAGTGCAGATGACAATGTGAAGACCGTGCAGTGTATAGGACAGTGGAGCTTACAAAGTGTGGACTGTGCAGTGCAGATGACAATGTGAGGACCGGGCAGTGTATAGGACAGTGGAGCTGACAAACTGAAGACTGTGCAGTGCAGATGACAATGTAAGGACAGCACAGTGTATAGGACAGTGGAGCTGACAAACTGAGGACTGTGCGGTGCAGATGACAATGTGAGGACCGTGCAGTGTATAGGACAGTGGAGCTGACAAACTGAGGACTGTGCAGTGCAGATGACAATGTGAGGACAGCGCAGTGTATAGGACAGTGGAGCTGACAAACTGAGGACTGTGCGGTGCAGATGACAATGTGAGGACCGCGCAGTGTATAGGACAGTGGAGCTAACAAACTGAGGACTGTGCGGTGCAGATTACAATGTGAGGACAGCGCAGTGTATAGGACAGTGGAGCTGACAAACTGAGGACTGTGCAGTGGAGATGACAATGTGAGGACCGTGCAGTGTATAGGACAGTGGAGCTGACAAACTGAGGACTGTGCAGTGGAGATGACAATGTGAAGACCGTGCAGTGTATAGGACAGTGGAGCTGACAAACTGAGGACTGTGCAGTGGAGATGACAATGTGAGGACCGTGCAGTGTATAGGACAGTGGAGCTGAAAAAATGAGGACTGTGCAGTGCAGATGACAATGTGAGGACCGTGTAGTGTATAGGACAGTGGTGCTGACAAACTGAGGACTGTGCAGTGCAGATGACAATATGAGGACGGTGCAGTGTATAGGACAGTGGAGCTTAAAAACTGAGGACTGTGCAGTGGAGATGACAATGTGAAGACCATGCAATGTATAGGACAGTGGAGCTGAAAAACTGAGGACTGTGCAGTGCAGATGACAATGTGAGGACCGTGCAGTGTATAGGACAGTGGAGCTTAAAAACTGAGGACTGTGCAGTGCAGATGACAATGTGAAGACCGTGCAGTGTATAGGACAGTGGAGCTGACAAAGTGAGGACTGTGCAGTGCAGATGACAATGTGAGGACCGGGCAGTGTATAGGACAGTGGAGCTGAAAAACTGAGGACTGTGCGGTGTAGATGACAATGTGAGGACCGTGCAGTGTATAGGACAGTGGAGCTGACAAACTGAGGACTGTGCAGTGCAGATGACAATGTGAGGACCGTGCAGTGTATAGGACAGTGGAGCTGACAAACTGAGGACTGTGCGGTGTAGATGACAATGTGAGGACCGTGCAGTGTATAGGACAGTGGAGCTGACAAACTGAGGACTGTGCAGTGCAGATGACAATGTGAGGACAGCGCAGTGTATAGGACAGTGGAGCTGACAAACTGAGGACTGTGCGGTGCAGATGACAATGTGAGGACCGCGCAGTGTATAGGACAGTGGAGCTAACAAACTGAGGACTGTGCGGTGCAGATGACAATGTGAGGACAGCGCAGTGTATAGGACAGTGGAGCTGACAAACTAAGGACTGTGCGGTGCAGATGACAATGTGAGGACAGCGCAGTGTATAGGACAGTGGAGCTGACAAACTGAGGACTGTGCAGTGCAGATGACAATGTGAGGACCATGCAGTATATAGGATAGTGGAGCTGACAGACTGAGGACTGTGCAGTGCAGATGACAATGTGAGGACTGTGCAGTGTATAGGACAGTGGAGCTGACAAACTGAGGACTGTGCAGTGCAGATGACAATGTGAGGACAGCGCAGTGTATAGGACAGTGGAGCTGACAAACTGAGGACTGTGCAGTGCAGATGACAATGTGAGGACCGTGCAGTGTATAGGACAGTGGAGCTGACAAAGTGAGGACTGTGCAGTGCAGATGACAATGTGAGGACCGGGCAGTGTATAGGACAGTGGAGCTGACAAACTGAAGACTGTGCAGTGCAGATGACAATGTAAGGACAGCACAGTGTATAGGACAGTGGAGCTGACAAACTGAGGACTGTGCGGTGTAGATGACAATGTGAGGACCGTGCAGTGTATAGGACAGTGGAGCTGACAAACTGAGGACTGTGCAGTGCAGATGACAATGTGAGGACAGCGCAGTGTATAGGACAGTGGAGCTGACAAACTGAGGACTGTGCGGTGCAGATGACAATGTGAGGACCGCGCAGTGTATAGGACAGTGGAGCTAACAAACTGAGGACTGTGCGGTGCAGATGACAATGTGAGGACAGCGCAGTGTATAGGACAGTGGAGCTGACAAACTAAGGACTGTGCGGTGCAGATGACAATGTGAGGACAGCGCAGTGTATAGGACAGTGGAGCTGACAAACTGAGGACTGTGCAGTGCAGATGACAATGTGAGGACCATGCAGTATATAGGATAGTGGAGCTGACAGACTGAGGACTGTGCAGTGCAGATGACAATGTGAGGACTGTGCAGTGTATAGGACAGTGGAGCTGACAAACTGAGGACTGTGCAGTGCAGATGACAATGTGAGGACAGCGCAGTGTATAGGACAGTGGAGCTGACAAACTGAGGACTGTGCAGTGCAGATGACAATGTGAGGACCGTGCAGTGTATAGGACAGTGGAGCTGACAAACTAAGGACTGTGCAGTGCAGATGACAATGTGAGGACCGTGCAGTGTATAGGACAGTGGAGCTGACAAACTGAGGACTGTGCGGTGCAGATGACAATGTGAAGACCGTGCAGTGTATAGGACAGTGGAGCTGAAAAACTGAGGACTGTGCGGTGAAGATGACAATGTGAGGACCGCGCAGTGTATAGGACAGTGAAGCTGACAAACTGAGAACTGTGTGGTGCAGATGACAATGTGAGGACAGCGCAGTGTATAGGACAGTGGAGCTGACAAACTGAGGACTGTGCGGTGCAGATGACAATGTGAGGACCATTCAGTGTATAGGACAGTGGAGCTGACAAACTGAGGACTGTGCAGTGCAGATGACAATGTGAGGACCGTGCAGTGTATAGGACAGTGGAGCTGACAAACTGAGGACTGTGCAGTGGAAATGACAATGTGAGGACCGTGCAGTGTATAGGACAGTGGAGCTGACAAACTGAGGACTGTGCAGTGAAAATGACAAAGTGAAGAACGTGCAGTGTATAGGACAGTGGAGCTGACAAACTGAGGACTGTGCAGTGCAGATGACAATGTGAGGACCATGCAGTGTATAGGACAGTGGAGCTGACAAACTGAGGACTGTGCAGTGCAGATGACAATGTGAGGACCGTGCAGTGTATAGGACAGTGGAGCTGACAAACTGAGGACTGTGCAGTGGAAATGACAATGAGAGGACCGTGCAGTGCATAGGACAGTGGAGCTGACAAACTGAGGACTGTGCAGTAGAGATGACAATGTGAAGACCGTGCAGTGTATAGGACAGTGGTGCTGACAAACTGAGGACTGTGCAGTGCAGATGACAATGTGAAGACCGTGCAGTGTATAGGACAGTGAAGCTGACAAACTGAGGACTGTGCAGTGGAGATGACAATATGAGGACGGTGCAGTGTATAGGACAGTGGAGCTGAGAAACTGAGGACTGTGAAGTGCAGATGACAATGTGAAGACCGTGCAGTGTATAGGACAGTGGAGCTGAAAAACTGAGGACTGTGCAGTGCAGATGACAATGTGAGGACCGTGCAGTGTATAGGACAGTGGAGCTGACAAACAGAGGACTGTGCAGTGCAGATGACAATGTGAGGACCGTGCAGTGTATAGGACAGTGGAGCTGACAAACAGAGGACTGTGCAGTGCAGATGACAATGTGAGTACCGTGCAGTGTATAGGACAGTGGAGCTGACAAACTGAGGACTATGCAGTGCAGATGACAATGCGAGGACCGTGCAGTGTATAGGACAGGGGAGCTGACAAACTGAGGATTGTGCAGTGGAGATGACAATGTGAAGACCGTGCAGTGTATAGGACAGTGGAGCTGAAAAACTGAGGACTGTGCGGTGCAGATGACAATGTGAGGACCGTGCAGTGTATAGGACAGTGGAGCTGACAAACTGAGGACTGTGCGGTGCAGATGACAATGCGAGGACCGTGCAGTGTATAGGACAGTGGAGCTGACAAACTGAGGACTATGCCGTGCAGATGACAATGCGAGGACCGTGCAGTGTATAGGACAGTGGAGCTGACAAACTGAGGACTGTGCGGTGCAGATGACAATGTGAGGACCGTGCAGTGTATAGGACAGTGGAGCTGACAAACTGAGGACTCTGCAGTGCAGATGACAATGCGAGGACCGTGCAGTGTATAGGACAGTGGAGCTGACAAACTGAGGACTATGCAGTGCAGATGACAATGCGAGGACCGTGCAGTGTATAGGACAGTGGAGCTGACAAACTGAGGACTGTGCAGTGCAGATGAGAATGTGAGGACAGCGCAGTGTATAGGACAGTGGAGCTGACAAACTGAGGACTGTGCAGTGGAGATGACAATGTGAGGACAGCGCAGTGCATAGGACAGTGGAGCTGACAAACTGAGGACTGTGCAGTGGAGATGACAATGTGAGGACAGCGCAGTGCATAGGACAGTGGAGCTGACAAACTGAGGACTGTGCAGTACAGATGACAATGTGAAGACCGTGCAGTGTATAGGACAGTGGAGCTGACAAACTGAGGACTGCGCAGTGGAGATGACAATGTGAGGACAGCGCAGTGTATAGGACAGTGGAGCTGACAAACTGAGGACTGTGCGGTGCAGATGACAATGTGAAGACCGTGCAGTGTATAGGACAGTGGAGCTGAAAAACTGAGGACTGTGCAGTGCAGATGACAATGTGAAGACCGTGCAGTGTATAGGACAGTGGAGCTGACAAACTGAGGACTGTGCAGTGCAGATGACAATGTGAAGACCGTGCAGTGTATAGGACAGTGGAGCTGAAAAACTGAGGACTGTGCAGTGCAGATGACAATGTGAGGACCGTGCAGTGTATAGGACAGTGGAGCTGACAAACTGAGGACTGTGCAGTGCAGATGACAATGTGAAGACCGTGCAGTGTATAGGACAGTGGAGCTGACAAACTGAGGACTGTGCAGTGCAGATGACAATGTGAGGACCGTGCAGTGTATAGGACAGTGGAGCTGACAAACTGAGGACTGTGCAGTGGAGATGACAATGTGAGGACCGTGCAGTGTATAGGACAGTGGAGCTGACAAACTGAGGACTGTGCAGTGGAGATGACAATGTGAAGACCGTGCAGTGTATAGGACAGTGGAGCTGACAAACTGAGGACTGTGCAGTGGAGATGACAATGTGAGGACCGTGCAGTGTATAGGACAGTGGAGCTGAAAAAATGAGGACTGTGCAGTGCAGATGACAATGTGAGGACCGTGTAGTGTATAGGACAGTGGTGCTGACAAACTGAGGACTGTGCAGTGCAGATGACAATATGAGGACGGTGCAGTGTATAGGACAGTGGAGCTTAAAAACTGAGGACTGTGCAGTGGAGATGACAATGTGAAGACCATGCAATGTATAGGACAGTGGAGCTGAAAAACTGAGGACTGTGCAGTGCACATGACAATGTGAGGACCGTGCAGTGTATAGGACAGTGGAGCTTAAAAACTGAGGACTGTGCAGTGCAGATGACAATGTGAAGACCGTGCAGTGTATAGGACAGTGGAGCTGACAAAGTGAGGACTGTGCAGTGCAGATGACAATGTGAGGACCGGGCAGTGTATAGGACAGTGGAGCTGACAAACTGAAGACTGTGCAGTGCAGATGACAATGTAAGGACAGCACAGTGTATAGGACAGTGGAGCTGACAAACTGAGGACTGTGCGGTGCAGATGACAATGTGAGGACCGTGCAGTGTATAGGACAGTGGAGCTGACAAACTGAGGACTGTGCAGTGTAGATGACAATGTGAGGACAGCGCAGTGTATAGGACAGTGGAGCTGACAAACTGAGGACTGTGCGGTGCAGATGACAATGTGAGGACCGCGCAGTGTATAGGACAGTGGAGCTAACAAACTGAGGACTGTGCGGTGCAGATGACAATGTGAGGACAGCGCAGTGTATAGGACAGTGGAGCTGACAAACTGAGGACTGTGCAGTGGAGATGACAATGTGAGGACCGTGCAGTGTATAGGACAGTGGAGCTTAAAAACTGAGGACTGTGCAGTGGAGATGACAATGTGAAGACCATGCAATGTATAGGACAGTGGAGCTGACAAACTGAAGACTGTGCAGTGCAGATGACAATGTAAGGACAGCACAGTGTATAGGACAGTGGAGCTGACAAACTGAGGACTGTGCGATGTAGATGACAATGTGAGGACCATGCAGTGTATAGGACAGTGGAGCTGACAAACTGAGGACTGTGCGGTGCAGATGACAATGTGAGGACCGCGCAGTGTATAGGACAGTGGAGCTAACAAACTGAGGACTGTGCGGTGCAGATGACAATGTGAGGACAGCGCAGTGTATAGGACAGTGGAGCTGACAAACTAAGGACTGTGCGGTGCAGATGACAATGTGAGGACAGCGCAGTGTATAGGACAGTGGAGCTGACAAACTGAGGACTGTGCAGTGCAGATGACAATGTGAGGACCATGCAGTATATAGGATAGTGGAGCTGACAGACTGAGGACTGTGCAGTGCAGATGACAATGTGAGGACTGTGCAGTGTATAGGACAGTGGAGCTGACAAACTGAGGACTGTGCAGTGCAGATGACAATGTGAGGACAGCGCAGTGTATAGGACAGTGGAGCTGACAAACTGAGGACTGTGCAGTGCAGATGACAATGTGAGGACCGTGCAGTGTATAGGACAGTGGAGCTGACAAACTGAGGACTGTGCGGTGCAGATGACAATGTGAAGACCGTGCAGTGTATAGGACAGTGGAGCTGAAAAACTGAGGACTGTGCGGTGAAGATGACAATGTGAGGACCGCGCAGTGTATAGGACAGTGGAGCTGACAAACTAAGGACTGTGCAGTGCAGATGACAATGTGAGGACCGTGCAGTGTATAGGACAGTGGAGCTGACAAACTGAGGACTGTGCGGTGCAGATGACAATGTGAAGACCGTGCAGTGTATAGGACAGTGGAGCTGAAAAACTGAGGACTGTGCGGTGAAGATGACAATGTGAGGACCGCGCAGTGTATAGGACAGTGAAGCTGACAAACTGAGAACTGTGTGGTGCAGATGACAATGTGAGGACAGCGCAGTGTATAGGACAGTGGAGCTGACAAACTGAGGACTGTGCGGTGCAGATGACAATGTGAGGACCATGCAGTGTATAGGACAGTGGAGCTGACAAACTGAGGACTGTGCAGTGCAGATGACAATGTGAGGACCGTGCAGTGTATAGGACAGTGGAGCTGACAAACTGAGGACTGTGCAGTGGAAATGACAATGTGAGGACCGTGCAGTGTATAGGACAGTGGAGCTGACAAACTGAGGACTGTGCAGTGAAAATGACAAAGTGAGGAACGTGCAGTGTATAGGACAGTGGAGCTGACAAACTGAGGACTGTGCAGTGGAGATGACAATATGAGGACGGTGCAGTGTATAGGACAGTGGAGCTAAAAACTGAGGACTGTGCAGTGCAGATGACAATGTGAGGACCGTGCAGTGTATAGGACAGTGGAGCTTAAAAACTGAGGACTGTGCAGTGGAGATGACAATGTGAAGACCATGCAGTGTATAGGACAGTGGAGCTGACAAACAGAGGACTGTGCGGTGCAGATGACAATGTGAGGACAGCGCAGTGTATAGGACAGTGGAGCTGACAAACTGAGGACTGTGCGGTGCAGATGACAATGTGAGGACAGCGCAGTGTATAGGACAGTGGAGCTGACAAACTGAGGACTGTGCAGTGCAGATGACAATGTGAGGACCATGCAGTATATAGGATAGTGGAGCTGACAGACTGAGGACTGTGCAGTGCAGATGACAATGTGAGGACCGTGCAGTGTATAGGACAGTGGAGCTGACAAACTGAGGACTGTGCAGTGCAGATGACAATGTGAGGACAGCGCAGTGTATAGGACAGTGGAGCTGACAAACTGAGAACTGTGCAGTGCAGATGACAATGTGAGGACTGTGCAGTGTATAGGACAGTGGAGCTGACAAACTAAGGACTGTGCAGTGCAGATGACAATGTGAGGACCGTGCAGTGTATAGGACAGTGGAGCTGACAAACTGAGGACTGTGCGGTGCAGATGACAATGTGAAGACCGTGCAGTGAATAGGACAGTGGAGCTGAAAAACTGAGGACTGTGCGGTGAAGATGACAATGTGAGGACCGCGCAGAGTATAGGACAGTGGAGCTGACAAACTGAGAACTGTGCGGTGCAGATGACAATGTGAGGACAGCGCAATGTATAGGACAGTGGAGCTGACAAACTGAGAACTGTGTGGTGCAGATGACAATGTGAGGACAGCGCAGTGTATAGGACAGTGGAGCTGACAAACTGAGGACTGTGCAGTGCAGATGACAATGTGAGGACCATGCAGTGTATAGGACAGTGGAGCTGACAAACTGAGGACTGTGCAGTGCAGATGACAATGTGAGGACCGTGCAGTGTATAGGACAGTGGAGCTGACAAACTGAGGACTGTGCAGTGCAGATGACAATGTGAGGACAGCGCAGTGTATAGGACAGTGGAGCTGACAAACTGAGGACTGTGCAGTGCAGATGACAATGTGAGGACCGTGCAGTGTATAGGACAGTGGAGCTGACAAACTAAGGACTGTGCAGTGCAGATGACAATGTGAGGACCGTGCAGTGTATAGGACAGTGGAGCTGACAAACTGAGGACTGTGCGGTGCAGATGACAATGTGAAGACCGTGCAGTGTATAGGACAGTGGAGCTGAAAAACTGAGGACTGTGTGGTGAAGATGACAATGTGAGGACCGCGCAGTGTATAGGACAGTGGAGCTGACAAACTGAGAACTGTGCGTTGCAGATGACAATGTGAGGACAGCGCAATGTATAGGACAGTGGAGCTGACAAACTGAGAACTGTGTGGTGCAGATGACAATGTGAGGACAGCGCAGTGTATAGGACAGTGGAGCTGACAAACTGAGGACTGTGCAGTGCAGATGACAATGTGAGGACCATGCAGTGTATAGGACAGTGGAGCTGACAAACTGAGGACTGTGCAGTGCAGATGACAATGTGAGGACCGTGCAGTGTATAGGACAGTGGAGCTGACAAACTGAGGACTGTGCAGTGGAAATGACAATGTGAGGACCGTGCAGTGTATAGGTCAGTGGAGCTGACAAACTGAGGACTGTGCGGTGGAAATGACAATGTGAGGACCGTGCAGTGTATAGGACAGTGGAGCTGACAAACTGAGGACTGTGCAGTGGAGATGACAATATGAGGACGGTGCAGTGTATAGGACAGTGGAGCTGAAAAACTGAGGACTGTGCAGTGCAGATGACAATGTGAAGACCGTGCAGTGTACAGGACAGTGGAGCTGAAACACTGAGGACTGGGCAGTGCAGATGACAATGTGAGGACCGTGCAGTGTATAGGACAGTGGAGCTGACAAACAGAGGACTGTGCAGTGCAGATGACAATGTGAGGACCGTGCAGTGTATAGGACAGTGGAGCTGACAAACAGAGGATTGTGCAGTGCAGATGTTAATGTGAGGACCGTGCAGTGTATAGGACAGTGGAGCTGACAAACTAAGGACTGTGCAGTGCAGATGACAATGTGAGGACCGCGCAGTGTATTGGACAGTGGAGCTGACAAACTGAGGACTGTGCGGTGCAGATGACAATGTGAGGACAGCGCAGTGTATAGGACAGTGGAGCTGACAAACTGAGGACTGTGTGGTGCAGATGACAATGTGAGGACAGCGCAGTGTATAGGACAGTGGAGCTGACAAACTGAGGACTGTGCAGTGCAGATGACAATGTGAGGACCATGCAGTGTATAGGATAGTGGCGCTGACAGACTGAGGACTGTGCAGTGCAGATGACAATGTGAGGACCGTGCAGTGTATAGGACAGTAGAGCTGACAAACTGAGGACTGTGCAGTGCAGATGACAATGTGAGGACCGTGCAGTGTATAGGACAGTGGAGCTGACAAACTGAGGACTGTGCAGTGGAGATGACAATGTGAAGACCGTGCAGTGTATAGGACAGTGGAGCTGACAAACTGAGAACTGTGCAGTGGAGATGACAATGTGAGGACCGTGCAGTGTATAGGACAGTGGAGCTGACAAACTGAGGACTGTGCAGTGGAGATGACAATGTGAAGACCGTGCAGTGTATAGGACAGTGGAGCTGACAAACTGAGAACTGTGCAGTGGAGATGAAAATGTGAGGACCGTGCAGTGTATAGGACAGTGGAGCTGAAAAACTGAGGACTGTGCAGTGCAGATGACAATGTGAATACCGTGCAGTGTAAAGGACAGTGGTGCTGACAAACTGAGGACTGTGCAGTGCAGATGACAATGTGAGGACCGTGCAGTGCATAGGACAGTGAAGCTGACAAAACTTAGGACTGTGCAGTGGAGATGACAATATGAGGACGGTGCAGTGTATAGGACAGTGGAGCTGAAAAACTGAGGACTGTGCAGTGCAGATGACAATGTGAAGACCGTGCAGTGTATAGGACAGTGGA
Source organism: Leptodactylus fuscus (assembly GCF_031893055.1). Taxonomy (NCBI): domain Eukaryota; kingdom Metazoa; phylum Chordata; class Amphibia; order Anura; family Leptodactylidae; genus Leptodactylus; species Leptodactylus fuscus. The sequence continues at coordinate 2,477,710 of NC_134268.1, read as the reverse complement.
GCTGAAAAACTGAGGACTGTGCAGTGCAGATGACAATGTGAGGACCGTGCAGTGTAAAGGACAGTGGAGCTGACAAACAGAGGACTGTGCAGTGCAGATGACAATGTGAGGACCGTGCAGTGTATAGGACAGTGGAGCTGACAAACTGAGGACTGTGCGGTGCAGATGACAATGTGAGGACAGCGCAGTGTATAGGACAGTGGAGCTGACAAACTGAGGACTGTGCAGTGCAGATGACAATGTGAGGACAGCGCAGTGTATAGGACAGTGGAGCTGACAAACTGAGGACTGTGCAGTGCAGATGACAATGTGAGGACTGTGCAGTGTATAGGACAGTGGAGCTGACAAACTGAGGACTGTGCAGTGCAGAAGACAATGTGAGGACAGTGCAGTGTATAGGACAGTGGAGCTGACAAACTGAGGACTGTGCAGTGCAGATGACAATGTGAGGACCGTGCAGTGTATAGGACAGTGGAGCTGACAAACTGAGGACTGTGCGGTGCAGATGACAATGTGAAGACCGTGCAGTGTATAGGACAGTGTAGCTGAAAAACTGAGGACTGTGTGGTGAAGATGACAATGTGAAGACCGTGCAGTGTATAGGACAGTGTAGATGAAAAACTGAGGACTGTGTGGTGAAGATGACAATGTAAGGACAGCGCAATGTATAGGACACTGGAGCTGACAAACTGAGGACTGTGTGGTGCAGATGACAATGTGAGGACAGCGCAGTGTATAGGACAGTGGAGCTGACAAACTGAGGACTGTGCAGTGCAGATGACAATGTGAGGACCATGCAGTGTATAGGACAGTGGAGCTGACAAACTGAGGACTGTGCAGTGCAGATGACAATGTGAGGACCGTGCAGTGTATAGGACAGTGGAGCTGACAAACTGAGGACTGTGCAGTGGAGATGACAATGTGAGGACCGTGCAGTGTATAGGACAGTGGAGCTGAAAAACTGAGGACTGTGCAGTGCAGATGACAATGTGAAGACCGTGCAGTGTATAGGACAGTGTAGCTGACATACTGAGGACTGTGCGGTGCAGATGACAATGTGAATACCGTGCAGTGTATAGGACAGTGAAGCTGACAAACTGAGGACTGTGCAGTGGAGATGACAATATGAGGACGGTGCAGTGTATAGGACAGTGGAGCTGAAAAACTGAGGACTGTGAAGTGCAGATGACAATGTGAAGACCGTGCAGTGTATAGGACAGTGGAGCTGAAAAACTGAGGACTGGGCAGTGCAGATGACAATGTGAGGACAGCGCAGTGTATAGGACAGTGGAGCTGACAAACTGAGGACTGTGCGGTGCAGATGACAATGTGAGGACAACGCAGTGTAAAGGACAGTGGAGCTGACAAACTGAGGACTGTGCGGTGCAGATGACAATGTGAGGACAGCGCAGTGTATAGGACAGTGGAGCTGACAAACTGAGGACTGTGCGGTGCAGATGACAATGTGAAGACCGTGCAGTGTATAGGACAGTGAAGCTGACAAACTGAGGACTGTGCAGTGGAGATGACAATATGAGGACGGTGCAGTGTATAGGACAGTGGAGCTGAAAAACTGAGGACTGTGAAGTGCAGATGAGAATGTGAAGACCGTGCAGTGTATAGGACAGTGGAGCTGAAAAACTGAGGACTGGGCAGTGCAGATGACAATGTGAGGACCGTGCAGTGTATAGGACAGTGGAGCTGACAAACAGAGGACTGTGCAGTGCAGATGACAATGTGAGGACCGTGGAGTGTATAGGACAGTGGAGCTGACAAACAGAGGACTGTGCAGTGCAGATGACAATGTGAGTACCGTGCAGTGTATAGGACAGTGGAGCTGACAAACTGAGGACTGTGCAGTGCAGATGACAATGTGAGGACAGCGCAGTGTATAGGACAGTGGAGCTGACAAACTGAGGACTGTGCGGTGAAGATGACAATGTGAGGACCGCGCAGTGTATAGGACAGTGGAGCTGACAAACTGAGGACTGTGCGGTGCAGATGACAATGTGAGGACAGCGCAGTGTATAGGACAGTGGAGCTGACAAACTGAGGACTGTGCGGTGCAGATGACAATGTGAGGACAACGCAGTGTAAAGGACAGTGGAGCTGACAAACTGAGGACTGTGCGGTGCAGATGACAATGTGAGGACAGCGCAGTGTATAGGACAGTGGAGCTGACAAAATGAGGACTGTGTGGTGCAGTGACAATGTGAGGACAGCGCAGTGTATAGGACAGTGGAGCTAAAAAACTGAGGACTGTGCAGTGCAGATGACAATGTGAATACCTTGCAGTGTATAGGACAGTGGTGATGACAAACTGAGGAATGTGCAGTGCAGATGACAATGTGAGGACCGTGCAGTGTATAGGACAGTGAAGCTGACAAACTGAGGACTGTGCAGTGGAGATGACAATATGAGGACGGTGCAGTGTATATTACAGTGGAGCTAAAAAACTGAGGACTGTGCAGTGCAGATGACAATGTGAAGACCGTGCAGTGTATAGGACAGTGGAGCTGAAAAACTGAGGACTGTGCAGTGCAGATGACAATGTGAGGACCGTGCAGTGTATAGGACAGTGGAGCTGACAAACAGAGGACTGTGCAGTGCAGATGACAATGTGAGGACCGTGCAGTGTATAGGACAGTGGTGCTGACAAACTGAGGACTGTGCAGTGCAGATGACAATGTGAGGACCGTGCAGTGTATAGGACAGTGGAGCTGACAAACTGAGGACTGTGCAGTGCAGATGACAATGTGAGGACCGTGCAGTGTATAGGACAGTGGAGCTGACAAACTGAGGACTGTGCAGTGCAGATGACAATGTGAGGACCGTGCAGTGTAGAGGACAGTGGAGCTGACAAACTGAGGACTGTGCGGTGAAGATGACAATGTGAGGACCGCGCAGTGTATAGGACAGTGGAGCTGACAAACTGAGGACTGTGCAGTGCAGATGACAATGTGAGGACCGTGCAGTGTATAGGACAGTGAAGCTGACAAACTGAGGACTGTGCAGTGGAGATGACAATATGAGGACTGTGCAGTGTATAGGACAGTGGAGCTGAAAAACTGAGGACTGTGAAGTGCAGATGACAATGTGAAGACCGTGCAGTGTATAGGACAGTGGAGCTGAAAAACTGAGGACTGGGCAGTGCAGAAGACAATGTGAGGACCGTGCAGTGTATAGGACAGTGGAGCTGACAAACAGAGGACTGTGCAGTGCAGATGACAATGTGAGGACCGTGCAGTGTATAGGACAGTGGAGCTGACAAACAGAGGACTGTGCAGTGCAGATGACAATGTGAGTACCGTGCAGTGTATAGGACAGTGGAGCTGACAAACTGAGGACTGTGCAGTGCAGATGACAATGTGAGGACAGCGCAGTGTATAGGACAGTGGAGCTGACAAACTGAGGACTGTGCGGTGAAGATGACAATGTGAGGACCGCGCAGTGTATAGGATAGTGGAGCTGACAAACTGAGGACTGTGCGGTGCAGATGACAATGTGAGGACAATGCAGTGTAAAGGACAGTGGAGCTGACAAACTGAGGACTGTGCGGTGCAGATGACAATGTGAGGACAGCGCAGTGTATAGGACAGTGGAGCTGACAAAATGAGGACTGTGTGGTGCAGATGACAATGTGAGGACAGCGCAGTGTATAGGACAGTGGAGCTGACAAAATGAGGACTCTGCAGTGCAGATGACAATGTGAGGACCATGCAGTGTATAGGATAGTGGAGCTGACAGACTGAGGACTGTGAAGTGGAGATGACAATGTGAGGACCGTGCAGTGTATAGGACAGTGGAGCTGACAAACTGAGGACTGTGCAGTGGAGATGACAATGTGAAGACCGTGCAGTGTATAGGACAGTGAAGCTGACAAACTGAGGACTGTGCAGAGGAGATGACAATGTGAGGACCGTGCAGTGTATAGGAACAGTGGAGCTGAAAAACTGAGGACTGTGCAGTGCAGATGACAATGTGAATACCTTGCAGTGTATAGGACAGTGGTGATGACAAACTGAGGAATGTGCAGTGCAGATGACAATGTGAGGACCGTGCAGTGTATAGGACAGTGAAGCTGACAAACTGAGAACTGTGCAGTGGAGATGACAATATGAGGACGGTGCAGTGTATAGGACAGTGGAGCTAAAAAACTGAGGACTGTGCAGTGCAGATGACAATGTGAAGACCGTGCAGTGTATAGGACAGTGGAGCTGAAAAACTGAGGACTGTGCAGTGCAGATGACAATGTGAGGACCGTGCAGTGTATAGGACAGTGGAGCTGACAAACAGAGGACTGTGCAGTGCAGATGACAATGTGAGGACCGTGCAGTGTACAGGACAGTGGTGCTGACAAACTGAGGACTGTGCAGTGCAGATGACAATGTGAGGACCGTGCAGTGTATAGGACAGTGGAGCTGACAAACTGAGGACTGTGCAGTGTAGATGACAATGTGAGGACCGTGCAGTGTATAGGACAGTGGAGCTGACAAACTGAGGACTGTGCAGTGCAGATGACAATGTGAGGACCGTGCAGTGTATAGCACAGTGGAGCTGACAAACTGAGGACTGTGCAGTGGAGATGACAATGTGAGTACCGTGCAGTGTATAGGACAGTGGAGCTGAAAAACTGAGGACTGTGCAGTGCAGATGACAATGTGAGGACTGTGCAGTGTATAGGACAGTGGAGCTGAAAAACTGAGGACTGTGAAGTGCAGATGACAATGTGAAGACCGTGCAGTGTATAGGACAGTGGAGCTGACAAACTGAGGACTGTGCAGTGGAGATGACAATGTGAGGACCGTGCAGTGTATAGGACAGTGGAGCTGAAAAACTGAGGACTGTGCAGTGCAGATGACAATGTGAGGACCGTGCAGTGTATAGGACAGTGGAGCTGAAAAACTGAGGACTGTGCAGTGCAGATGACAATGTGAGGACCGTGCAGTGTATAGGACAGTGGAGCTGACAAACTGAGGACTGTGCGGTGCAGATGACAATGTGAGGACAGCTCAGTGTATAGGACAGTGGAGCTGACAAACTGAGGACTGTGCAGTGCAGATGACAATGTGAGGACCATGCAGTATATAGGACAGTGGAGCTGACAAACTGAGGACTGTGCAGTGCAGATGACAATGTGAGGACAGCGCAGTGTATAGGACAGTGGAGCTGACAAACTGAGGACTGTGCAGTGCAAATGACAATGTGAGGACCGTGCAGTGTATAGGACAGTGGAGCTGACAAACTGAGGACTGTGCGGTGCAGATGACAATGTGAGGACAGCTCAGTGTATAGGACAGTGGAGCTGACAAACTGAGGACTGTGCAGTGCAGATGACAATGTGAGGACCATGCAGTATATAGGACAGTGGAGCTGACAAACTGAGGACTGTGCAGTGCAGATGACAATGTGAGGACAGCGCAGTGTATAGGACAGTGGAGCTGACAAACTGAGGACTGTGCAGTGCAGATGACAATGTGAGGACCGTGCAGTGTATAGGACAGTGGAGCTGACAAACTGAGGACTGTGCAGTGCAGATGACAATGTGAGGACCGTGCAGTGAATAGGACAGTGGAGCTGACAAACTGAGGACTGTGCAGTGCAGATGACAATGTGAGGACCGTGCAGTGTATAGGACAGTGGAGCTGACAAACTGAGGACTGTGCAGTGGAAATGACAATGTGAGGACCGTGCAGTGCATAGGACAGTGGAGCTGACAAACTGAGGACTGTGCAGTAGAGAAGACAATGTGAAGACCGTGCAGTGTATAGGACAGTGGAGCTGACAAACTGAGGACTGTGCAGTGGAGATGACAATGTGAGGACCGTGCAGTGTATAGGACAGTGGAGCTGAAAAACTGAGGACTGTGCAGTGCAGATGACAATGTGAAGACCGTGCAGTGTATAGGACAGTGGTGCTGACAAACTGAGGACTGTGCAGTGCAGATGACATTGTGAGGACCGTGCAGTGTATAGGACAGTGAAGCTGACAAACTGAGGACTGTGCAGTGGAGATGACAATATGAGGACGGTGCAGTGTATAGGACAGTGGAGCTGAAAAACTGAGGACTGTGCAGTGCAGATGACAATGTGAAGACCGTGCAGTGTATAGGACAGTGGAGCTGAAAAACTGAGGACTGGGCAGTGCAGATGACAATGTGAGGACCGTGCAGTGTATAGGACATTGGAGCTGACAAACAGAGGACTGTGCATTGCAGATGACAATGTGAGGACCGTGCAGTGTATAGGACAGTGGAGCTGACAAACAGAGGACTGTGCAGTGCAGATGACAATGTGAGGACCGTGCAGTGTATAGGACAGTGGAGCTGACAAACTGAGGACTGTGCAGTGCAGATGACAATGTGAGGACAGCGCAGTGTATAGGACAGTGGAGCTGACAAACTGAGGACTGTGCGGTGAAGATGACAATGTGAGGACCGCGCAGTGTATAGGACAGTGGAGCTGACAAACTGAGGACTGTGCATTGCAGATGACAATGTGAGGACCGTGCAGTGTATAGGACAGTGGAGCTGACAAACAGAGGACTGTGCAGTGCAGATGACAATGTGAGGACCGTGCAGTGTATAGGACAGTGGAGCTGACAAACTGAGGACTGTGCAGTGCAGATGACAATGTGAGGACAGCGCAGTGTATAGGACAGTGGAGCTGACAAACTGAGGACTGTGCGGTGCAGATGACAATGTGAGGACAACGCAGTGTAAAGGACAGTGGAGCTGATAAACTGAGGACTGTGCGGTGCAGATGACAATGTGAGGACAGCGCAGTGTATAGGACAGTGGAGCTGACAAAATGAGGACTGTGTGGTGCAGATGACAATGTGAGGACAGCGCAGTGTATAGGACAGTGGAGCTGACAAACTGAGGACTCTGCAGTGCAGATGACAATGTGAGGACCATGCAGTGTATAGGATAGTGGAGCTGACAGACTGAGTACTGTGAAGTGGAGATGACAATGTGAGGACCGTGCAGTGTATAGGACAGTGGAGCTGACAAACTGAGGACTGTGCAGTGGAGATGACAATGTGAAGACCGTGCAGTGTATAGGACAGTGGAGCTGACAAACTGAGGACTGTGCAGAGGAGATGACAATGTGAGGACCGTGCAGTGTATAGGACAGTGGAGCTGAAAAACTGAGGACTGTGCAGTGCAGATGACAATGTGAGGACCGTGCAGTGTATAGGACAGTGGAGCTGACAAACTGAGGACTGTGCAGTGCAGATGACAATGTGAGGACCGTGCAGTGAATAGGACAGTGGAGCTGACAAACTGAGGACTGTGCAGTGCAGATGACAATGTGAGGACCGTGCAGTGTATAGGACAGTGGAGCTGACAAACTGAGGACTGTGCAGTGGAAATGACAATGTGAGGACCGTGCAGTGCATAGGACAGTGGAGCTGACAAACTGAGGACTGTGCAGTAGAGATGACAATGTGAAGACCGTGCAGTGTATAGGACAGTGGAGCTGACAAACTGAGGACTGTGCAGTGGAGATGACAATGTGAGGACCGTGCAGTGTATAGGACAGTGGAGCTGAAAAACTGAGGACTGTGCAGTGCAGATGACAATGTGAAGACCGTGCAGTGTATAGGACAGTGGTGCTGACAAACTGAGGACTGTGCAGTGCAGATGACATTGTGAGGACCGTGAAGTGTATAGGACAGTGAAGCTGACAAACTGAGGACTGTGCAGTGGAGATGACAATATGAGGACGGTGCAGTGTATAGGACAGTGGAGCTGAAAAACTGAGGACTGTGCAGTGCAGATGACAATGTGAAGACCGTGCAGTGTATAGGACAGTGGAGCTGAAAAACTGAGGACTGGGCAGTGCAGATGACAATGTGAGGACCGTGCAGTGTATAGGACATTGGAGCTGACAAACAGAGGACTGTGCATTGCAGATGACAATGTGAGGACCGTGCAGTGTATAGGACAGTGGAGCTGACAAACAGAGGACTGTGCAGTGCAGATGACAATGTGAGGACCGTGCAGTGTATAGGACAGTGGAGCTGACAAACTGAGGACTGTGCAGTGGAGATGACAATGTGAAGACCGTGCAGTGTATAGGACAGTGGAGCTGACAAACTGAGGACTGTGCAGAGGAGATGACAATGTGAGGACCGTGCAGTGTATAGGACAGTGGAGCTGAAAAACTGAGGAATGTGCAGTGCAGATGACAATGTGACTACCTTGCAGTGTATAGGACAGTGGTGCTGACAAACTGAGGAATGTGCAGTGCAGATGACAATGTGAGGACCGTGCAGTGTATAGGACAGTGAAGCTGACAAACTGAGGACTGTGCAGTGGAGATGACAATATGAGGACGGTGCAGTGTATAGGACAGTGGAGCTGACAAACTGAGGACTGTGCAGTGCAGATGACAATGTGAAGACCGTGCAGTGTATAGGACAGTGGAGCTGAAAAACTGAGGACTGTGCAGTGCAGATGACAATGTGAGGACCGTGCAGTGTATAGGACAGTGGAGCTGACAAACTGAGGACTGTGCAGTGCAGATGACAATGTGAGGACCGTGCAGTGTATAGGACAGTGGAGCTGACAAACTGAGGACTGTGCGGTGCAGATGACAATGTGAGGACAGCGCAGTGTATAGGACAGTGGAGCTGACAAACTGAGGACTGTGCGGTGCAGATGACAATGTGAGGACAACGCAGTGTAAAGGACAGTGGAGCTGATAAACTGAGGACTGTGCGGTGCAGATGACAATGTGAGGACAGCGCAGTGTATAGGACAGTGGAGCTGACAAAATGAGGACTGTGTGGTGCAGATGACAATGTGAGGACAGCGCAGTGTATAGGACAGTGGAGCTGACAAACTGAGGACTCTGCAGTGCAGATGACAATGTGAGGACCATGCAGTGTATAGGATAGTGGAGCTGACAGACTGAGTACTGTGAAGTGGAGATGACAATGTGAGGACCGTGCAGTGTATAGGACAGTGGAGCTGACAAACTGAGGACTGTGCAGTGGAGATGACAATGTGAAGACCGTGCAGTGTATAGGACAGTGGAGCTGACAAACTGAGGACTGTGCAGAGGAGATGACAATGTGAGGACCGTGCAGTGTATAGGACAGTGGAGCTGAAAAACTGAGGAATGTGCAGTGCAGATGACAATGTGACTACCTTGCAGTGTATAGGACAGTGGTGCTGACAAATTGAGGAATGTGCAGTGCAGATGACAATGTGAGGACCGTGCAGTGTATAGGACAGTGAAGCTGACAAACTGAGGACTGTGCAGTGGAGATGACAATATGAGGACGGTGCAGTGTATAGGACAGTGGAGCTGACAAACTGAGGACTGTGCAGTGCAGATGACAATGTGAAGACCGTGCAGTGTATAGGACAGTGGAGCTGAAAAACTGAGGACTGTGCAGTGCAGATGACAATGTGAGGACCGTGCAGTGTATAGGACAGTGGAGCTGACAAACTGAGGACTGTGCAGTGCAGATGACAATGTGAGGACCGTGCAGTGTATAGGACAGTGAAGCTGACAAACTGAGGACTGTGCAGTGGAGATGACAATGTGAGGAACGTGCAGTGTATAGGACAGTGGAGCTGACAAACTGAGGACTGTGCAGTGCAGATGACAATGTGAGGACAGCGCAGTGTATAGGACAGTGGAGCTGACAAACTGAGGACTGTGCAGTGCAGATGACAATGTGAGGACCGTGCAGTGTATAGGACAGTGGAGCTGACAAACTGAGGACTGTGCAGTGCAGATGACAATGTGAGGACCGTGCAGTGTATAGGACAGTGGAGCTGACAAACTGAGGACTGTGCAGTGCAGATGACAATGTGAGGACCGTGCAGTGTATAGGACAGTGGAGCTGACAAACTGAGGACTGTGCAGTGGAGATGACAACGTGAAGACCGTGCAGTGTATAGGACAGTGGAGCTGACAAACTGAGGACTGTGCAGTGGAGATGACAATGTGAGGACCGTGCAGTGTATAGGACAGTGGAGCTGAAAAACTGAGGACTGTGCAGTGCAGATGACAATGTGAGGACCGTGCAGTGTATAGGACAGTGGTGCTGACAAACTGAGGACTGTGCAGTGCAGATGACGATGTGAGGACCGTGCAGTGTATAGGACAGTGAAGCTGACAAACTGAGGACTGTGCAGTGGAGATGACAATATGAGGACGGTGCAGTGTATAGGACAGTGGAGCTGAAAAACTGAGGACTGTACAGTGCAGATGACAATGTGAAGACCGTGCAGTGTATAGGACAGTGGAGCTGAAAAACTGGGGACTGTGCAGTGCAGATGACAATGTGAGGACCGTGCAGTGTATAGGACAGTGGAGCTGACAAACTGAGGACTGTGCGGTGCAGATGACAATGTGAGGACAGCTCAGTGTATAGGACAGTGGAGCTGACAAACTGAGGACTGTGCAGTGCAGATGACAATGTGAGGACCATGCAGTATATAGGACAGTGGAGCTGACAAACTGAGGACTGTGCAGTGCAGATGACAATGTGAGGACAGCGCAGTGTATAGGACAGTGGAGCTGACAAACTGAGGACTGTGCAGTGCAGATGACAATGTGAAGACCGTGCAGTGTATAGGACAGTGGAGCTGAAAAACTGAGGACTGTGCAGTGCAGATGACAATGTGAGGACCGTGCAGTGTATAGGACAGTGGAGCTGACAAACAGAGGACTGTGCAGTGCAGATGACAATGTGAGGACCGTGCAGTGTACAGGACAGTGGTGCTGACAAACTGAGGACTGTGCAGTGCAGATGACAATGTGAGGACCGTGCAGTGTATAGGACAGTGGAGCTGACAAACTGAGGACTGTGCAGTGTAGATGACAATGTGAGGACCGTGCAGTGTATAGGACAGTGGAGCTGACAAACTGAGGACTGTGCAGTGCAGATGACAATGTGAGGACAGTGCAGTGTATAGCACAGTGGAGCTGACAAACTGAGGACTGTGCAGTGGAGATGACAATGTGAGTACCGTGCAGTGTATAGGACAGTGGAGCTGACAAACTGAGGACTGTGCAGTGCAGATGACAATGTGAGGACAGCGCAGTGTATAGGACAGTGGAGCTGACAAACTGAGGACTGTGCAGTGCAGATGACAATGTGAGGACCGTGCAGTGTATAGGACAGTGGAGCTGACAAACTGAGGACTGTGCAGTGCAGATGACAATGTGAGGACCGTGCAGTGTATAGGACAGTGGAGCTGACAAATTGAGGACTGTGCAGTGCAGATGACAATGTGAGGACCGTGCAGTGTATAGGATAGTGGAGCTGACAAACTGAGGACTGTGCAGTGGAGATGACAATGTGAAGACCGTGCAGTGTATAGGACAGTGGAGCTGACAAACTGAGGACTGTGCAGTGGAGATGACAATGTGAGGACCGTGCAGTGTATAGGACAGTGGAGCTGAAAAACTGAGGACTGTGCAGTGCAGATGACAATGTGAGGACCGTGCAGTGTATAGGACAGTGGTGCTGACAAACTGAGGACTGTGCAGTGCAGATGACAATGTGAGGACCGTGCAGTGTATAGGACAGTGGTGCTGACAAACTGAGGACTGTGCAGTGCAGATGACAATGTGAGGACGGTGCAGTGTATAGGACAGTGGAGCTGACAAACTGAGGACTGTGCGGTGCAGATGACAATGTGAGGACAGCTCAGTGTATAGGACAGTGGAGCTGACAAACTGAGGACTGTGCAGTGCAGATGACAATGTGAGGACCATGCAGTATATAGGACAGTGGAGCTGACAAACTGAGGACTGTGCAGTGCAGATGACAATGTGAGGACAGCGCAGTGTATAGGACAGTGGAGCTGACAAACTGAGGACTGTGCAGTGCAGATGACAATGTGAGGACCGTGCAGTGTATAGGACAGTGGAGCTGACAAACTGAGGACTGTGCGGTGCAGATGACAATGTGAGGACAGCTCAGTGTATAGGACAGTGGAGCTGACAAACTGAGGACTGTGCAGTGCAGATGACAATGTGAGGACCATGCAGTATATAGGACAGTGGAGCTGACAAACTGAGGACTGTGCAGTGCAGATGACAATGTGAGGACCGTGCAGTGTATAGGACAGTGGAGCTGACAAACTGAGGACTGTGCAGTGCAGATGACAATGTGAGGACCGTGCAGTGAATAGGACAGTGGAGCTGACAAACTGAGGACTGTGCAGTGCAGATGACAATGTGAGGACCGTGCAGTGTATAGGACAGTGGAGCTGACAAACTGAGGACTGTGCAGTGGAAATGACAATGTGAGGACCGTGCAGTGCATAGGACAGTGGAGCTGACAAACTGAGGACTGTGCAGTAGAGATGACAATGTGAGGACCGTGCAGTGTATAGGACAGTGGAGCTGACAAACTGAGGACTGTGCAGTGGAGATGACAATGTGAGGACCGTGCAGTGTATAGGACAGTGGAGCTGAAAAACTGAGGACTGTGCAGTGCAGATGACAATGTGAAGACCGTGCAGTGTATAGGACAGTGGTGCTGACAAACTGAGGACTGTGCAGTGCAGATGACATTGTGAGGACCGTGCAGTGTATAGGACAGTGAAGCTGACAAACTGAGGACTGTGCAGTGGAGATGACAATATGAGGACGGTGCAGTGTATAGGACAGTGGAGCTGAAAAACTGAGGACTGTGCAGTGCAGATGACAATGTGAAGACCGTGCAGTGTATAGGACAGTGGAGCTGAAAAACTGAGGACTGGGCAGTGCAGATGACAATGTGAGGACCGTGCAGTGTATAGGACATTGGAGCTGACAAACAGAGGACTGTGCAGTGCAGATGACAATTTGAGGACCGTGCAGTGTATAGGACAGTGGAGCTGACAAACAGAGGACTGTGCAGTGCAGATGACAATGTGAGGACCATGCAGTGTATAGGACAGTGGAGCTGACAAACTGAGGACTGTGCAGTGCAGATGACAATGTGAGGACAGCGCAGTGTATAGGACAGTGGAGCTGACAAACTGAGGACTGTGCGGTGAAGATGACAATGTGAGGACCGCGCAGTGTATAGGACAGTGGAGCTGACAAACTGAGGACTGTGCGGTGCAGATGACAATGTGAGGACAGCGCAGTGTATAGGACAGTGGAGCTGACAAACTGAGGACTGTGCGGTGCAGATGACAATGTGAGGACAACGCAGTGTAAAGGACAGTGGAGCTGATAAACTGAGGACTGTGCGGTGCAGATGACAATGTGAGGACAGCGCAGTGTATAGGACAGTGGAGCTGACAAAATGAGGACTGTGTGGTGCAGATGACAATGTGAGGACAGCGCAGTGTATAGGACAGTGGAGCTGACAAACTGAGGACTGTGCAGTGGAGATGACAATGTGAAGACCGTGCAGTGTATAGGACAGTGGAGCTGACAAACTGAGGACTGTGCAGAGGAGATGACAATGTGAGGACCGTGCAGTGTATAGGACAGTGGAGCTGAAAAACTGAGGACTGTGCAGTGCAGATGACAATGTGACTACCTTGCAGTGTATAGGACGGTGGTGCTGACAAACTGAGGAATGTGCAGTGCAGATGACAATGTGAGGACAGCGCAGTGTATAGGACAGTGGAGCTGACAAAATGAGGACTGTGTGGTGCAGATGACAATGTGAGGACCGTGCAGTGTATAGGACAGTGGAGCTGACAAACTGAGGACTGTGCGGTGAAGATGACAATGTGAGGACCGTGCAGTGTATAGGACAGTGGAGCTGATAAACTGAGGACTGTGCGGTGCAGATGACAATGTGAGGACAGCGCAGTGTATAGGACAGTGGAGCTGACAAAATGAGGACTGTGTGGTGCAGATGACAATGTGAGGACAGCGCAGTGTATAGGACAGTGGAGCTGACAAACTGAGGACTCTGCAGTGCAGATGACAATGTGAGGACCATGCAGTGTATAGGATAGTGGAGCTGACAGACTGAGTACTGTGAAGTGGAGATGACAATGTGAGGACCGTGCAGTGTATAGGACAGTGGAGCTGACAAACTGAGGACTGTGCAGTGGAGATGACAATGTGAAGACCGTGCAGTGTATAGGACAGTGGAGCTGACAAACTGAGGACTGTGCAGAGGAGATGACAATGTGAGGACCGTGCAGTGTATAGGACAGTGGAGCTGAAAAACTGAGGAATGTGCAGTGCAGATGACAATGTGACTACCTTGCAGTGTATAGGACAGTGGTGCTGACAAATTGAGGAATGTGCAGTGCAGATGACAATGTGAGGACCGTGCAGTGTATAGGACAGTGAAGCTGACAAACTGAGGACTGTGCAGTGGAGATGACAATATGAGGACGGTGCAGTGTATAGGACAGTGGAGCTGACAAACTGAGGACTGTGCAGTGCAGATGACAATGTGAAGACCGTGCAGTGTATAGGACAGTGGAGCTGAAAAACTGAGGACTGTGCAGTGCAGATGACAATGTGAGGACCGTGCAGTGTATAGGACAGTGGAGCTGACAAACTGAGGACTGTGCAGTGCAGATGACAATGTGAGGACCGTGCAGTGTATAGGACAGTGAAGCTGACAAACTGAGGACTGTGCAGTGGAGATGACAATGTGAGGAACGTGCAGTGTATAGGACAGTGGAGCTGACAAACTGAGGACTGTGCAGTGCAGATGACAATGTGAGGACAGCGCAGTGTATAGGACAGTGGAGCTGACAAACTGAGGACTGTGCAGTGCAGATGACAATGTGAGGACCGTGCAGTGTATAGGACAGTGGAGCTGACAAACTGAGGACTGTGCAGTGCAGATGACAATGTGAGGACCGTGCAGTGTATAGGACAGTGGAGCTGACAAACTGAGGACTGTGCAGTGCAGATGACAATGTGAGGACCGTGCAGTGTATAGGACAGTGGAGCTGACAAACTGAGGACTGTGCAGTGGAGATGACAACGTGAAGACCGTGCAGTGTATAGGACAGTGGAGCTGACAAACTGAGGACTGTGCAGTGGAGATGACAATGTGAGGACCGTGCAGTGTATAGGACAGTGGAGCTGAAAAACTGAGGACTGTGCAGTGCAGATGACAATGTGAGGACCGTGCAGTGTATAGGACAGTGGTGCTGACAAACTGAGGACTGTGCAGTGCAGATGACGATGTGAGGACCGTGCAGTGTATAGGACAGTGAAGCTGACAAACTGAGGACTGTGCAGTGGAGATGACAATATGAGGACGGTGCAGTGTATAGGACAGTGGAGCTGAAAAACTGAGGACTGTACAGTGCAGATGACAATGTGAAGACCGTGCAGTGTATAGGACAGTGGAGCTGAAAAACTGGGGACTGTGCAGTGCAGATGACAATGTGAGGACCGTGCAGTGTATAGGACAGTGGAGCTGACAAACTGAGGACTGTGCGGTGCAGATGACAATGTGAGGACAGCTCAGTGTATAGGACAGTGGAGCTGACAAACTGAGGACTGTGCAGTGCAGATGACAATGTGAGGACCATGCAGTATATAGGACAGTGGAGCTGACAAACTGAGGACTGTGCAGTGCAGATGACAATGTGAGGACAGCGCAGTGTATAGGACAGTGGAGCTGACAAACTGAGGACTGTGCAGTGCAGATGACAATGTGAAGACCGTGCAGTGTATAGGACAGTGGAGCTGAAAAACTGAGGACTGTGCAGTGCAGATGACAATGTGAGGACCGTGCAGTGTATAGGACAGTGGAGCTGACAAACAGAGGACTGTGCAGTGCAGATGACAATGTGAGGACCGTGCAGTGTACAGGACAGTGGTGCTGACAAACTGAGGACTGTGCAGTGCAGATGACAATGTGAGGACCGTGCAGTGTATAGGACAGTGGAGCTGACAAACTGAGGACTGTGCAGTGTAGATGACAATGTGAGGACCGTGCAGTGTATAGGACAGTGGAGCTGACAAACTGAGGACTGTGCAGTGCAGATGACAATGTGAGGACAGTGCAGTGTATAGCACAGTGGAGCTGACAAACTGAGGACTGTGCAGTGGAGATGACAATGTGAGTACCGTGCAGTGTATAGGACAGTGGAGCTGACAAACTGAGGACTGTGCAGTGCAGATGACAATGTGAGGACAGCGCAGTGTATAGGACAGTGGAGCTGACAAACTGAGGACTGTGCAGTGCAGATGACAATGTGAGGACCGTGCAGTGTATAGGACAGTGGAGCTGACAAACTGAGGACTGTGCAGTGCAGATGACAATGTGAGGACCGTGCAGTGTATAGGACAGTGGAGCTGACAAATTGAGGACTGTGCAGTGCAGATGACAATGTGAGGACCGTGCAGTGTATAGGATAGTGGAGCTGACAAACTGAGGACTGTGCAGTGGAGATGACAATGTGAAGACCGTGCAGTGTATAGGACAGTGGAGCTGACAAACTGAGGACTGTGCAGTGGAGATGACAATGTGAGGACCGTGCAGTGTATAGGACAGTGGAGCTGAAAAACTGAGGACTGTGCAGTGCAGATGACAATGTGAGGACCGTGCAGTGTATAGGACAGTGGTGCTGACAAACTGAGGACTGTGCAGTGCAGATGACAATGTGAGGACCGTGCAGTGTATAGGACAGTGGTGCTGACAAACTGAGGACTGTGCAGTGCAGATGACAATGTGAGGACGGTGCAGTGTATAGGACAGTGGAGCTGACAAACTGAGGACTGTGCGGTGCAGATGACAATGTGAGGACAGCTCAGTGTATAGGACAGTGGAGCTGACAAACTGAGGACTGTGCAGTGCAGATGACAATGTGAGGACCATGCAGTATATAGGACAGTGGAGCTGACAAACTGAGGACTGTGCAGTGCAGATGACAATGTGAGGACAGCGCAGTGTATAGGACAGTGGAGCTGACAAACTGAGGACTGTGCAGTGCAGATGACAATGTGAGGACCGTGCAGTGTATAGGACAGTGGAGCTGACAAACTGAGGACTGTGCGGTGCAGATGACAATGTGAGGACAGCTCAGTGTATAGGACAGTGGAGCTGACAAACTGAGGACTGTGCAGTGCAGATGACAATGTGAGGACCATGCAGTATATAGGACAGTGGAGCTGACAAACTGAGGACTGTGCAGTGCAGATGACAATGTGAGGACCGTGCAGTGTATAGGACAGTGGAGCTGACAAACTGAGGACTGTGCAGTGCAGATGACAATGTGAGGACCGTGCAGTGAATAGGACAGTGGAGCTGACAAACTGAGGACTGTGCAGTGCAGATGACAATGTGAGGACCGTGCAGTGTATAGGACAGTGGAGCTGACAAACTGAGGACTGTGCAGTGGAAATGACAATGTGAGGACCGTGCAGTGCATAGGACAGTGGAGCTGACAAACTGAGGACTGTGCAGTAGAGATGACAATGTGAGGACCGTGCAGTGTATAGGACAGTGGAGCTGACAAACTGAGGACTGTGCAGTGGAGATGACAATGTGAGGACCGTGCAGTGTATAGGACAGTGGAGCTGAAAAACTGAGGACTGTGCAGTGCAGATGACAATGTGAAGACCGTGCAGTGTATAGGACAGTGGTGCTGACAAACTGAGGACTGTGCAGTGCAGATGACATTGTGAGGACCGTGCAGTGTATAGGACAGTGAAGCTGACAAACTGAGGACTGTGCAGTGGAGATGACAATATGAGGACGGTGCAGTGTATAGGACAGTGGAGCTGAAAAACTGAGGACTGTGCAGTGCAGATGACAATGTGAAGACCGTGCAGTGTATAGGACAGTGGAGCTGAAAAACTGAGGACTGGGCAGTGCAGATGACAATGTGAGGACCGTGCAGTGTATAGGACATTGGAGCTGACAAACAGAGGACTGTGCAGTGCAGATGACAATTTGAGGACCGTGCAGTGTATAGGACAGTGGAGCTGACAAACAGAGGACTGTGCAGTGCAGATGACAATGTGAGGACCATGCAGTGTATAGGACAGTGGAGCTGACAAACTGAGGACTGTGCAGTGCAGATGACAATGTGAGGACAGCGCAGTGTATAGGACAGTGGAGCTGACAAACTGAGGACTGTGCGGTGAAGATGACAATGTGAGGACCGCGCAGTGTATAGGACAGTGGAGCTGACAAACTGAGGACTGTGCGGTGCAGATGACAATGTGAGGACAGCGCAGTGTATAGGACAGTGGAGCTGACAAACTGAGGACTGTGCGGTGCAGATGACAATGTGAGGACAACGCAGTGTAAAGGACAGTGGAGCTGATAAACTGAGGACTGTGCGGTGCAGATGACAATGTGAGGACAGCGCAGTGTATAGGACAGTGGAGCTGACAAAATGAGGACTGTGTGGTGCAGATGACAATGTGAGGACAGCGCAGTGTATAGGACAGTGGAGCTGACAAACTGAGGACTGTGCAGTGGAGATGACAATGTGAAGACCGTGCAGTGTATAGGACAGTGGAGCTGACAAACTGAGGACTGTGCAGAGGAGATGACAATGTGAGGACCGTGCAGTGTATAGGACAGTGGAGCTGAAAAACTGAGGACTGTGCAGTGCAGATGACAATGTGACTACCTTGCAGTGTATAGGACGGTGGTGCTGACAAACTGAGGAATGTGCAGTGCAGATGACAATGTGAGAACCGTGCAGTGTATAGGACAGTGAAGCTGACAAACTGAGGACTGTGCAGTGGAGATGACAATATGAGGACGGTGCAGTGTATAGGACAGTGGAGCTGACAAACTGAGGACTGTGCAGTGCAGATGACAATGTGAAGACCGTGCAGTGTATAGGACAGTGGAGCTGAAAAACTGAGGACTGTGCAGTGCAGATGACAATGTGAGTACCATGTAGTGTATAGGACAGTGGAGCTGACAAACAGAGGACTGTGCAGTGCAGATGACAATGTGAGGACCGTGCAGTGTATAGGACAGTGGAGCTGACAAACTGAGGACTGTGCAGTGCAGATGACAATGTGAGGACCGTGCAGTGTATAGGAAAGTGGAGCTGACAAACTGAGGACTGTGCAGTGCAGATGACAATGTGAGGACCGTGCAGTGTATAGGACAGTGGAGCTGACAAACTGAGGACTGTGCAGTGCAGATGACAATGTGAGGACCGTGCAGTGTATAGGACAGTGGAGCTGACAAACTGAGGACTGTGCAGTGGAGATGACAATGTGAAGACCGTGCAGTGTATAGTACAGTGGAGCTGACAAACTGAGGACTGTGCAGTGGAGATGACAATGTGAGGACCGTGCAGTGTATAGGACAGTGGAGCTGACAAACTGAGGACTGTGCAGTGCAGATGACAATGTGAGGACCGTGCAGTGTATAGGACAGTGAAGCTGACAAACTGAGGACTGTGCAGTGGAGATGACAATGTGAGGAACGTGCAGTGTATAGGACAGTGGAGCTGACAAACTGAGGACTGTGCAGTGCAGATGACAATGTGAGGACAGCGCAGTGTATAGGACAGTGGAGCTGACAAACTGAGGACTGTGCAGTGCAGATGACAATGTGAGGACCGTGCAGTGTATAGGACAGTGGAGCTGACAAACTGAGGACTGTGCAGTGCAGATGACAATGTGAGGACCGTGCAGTGTATAGGACAGTGGAGTTGACAAACTGAGGACTGTGCAGTGCAGATGACAATGTGAGGACCGTGCAGTGTATATGACAGTGGAGCTGACAAACTGAGGACTGTGCAGTGGAGATGACAACGTGAAGACCGTGCAGTGTATAGGACAGTGGAGCTGACAAACTGAGGACTGTGCAGTGGAGATGACAATGTGAGGACCGTGCAGTGTATAGGACAGTGGAGCTGAAAAACTGAGGACTGTGCAGTGCAGATGACAATGTGAGGACCGTGCAGTGTATAGGACAGTGGTGCTGACAAACTGAGGACTGAGCAGTGCAGATGACGATGTGAGGACCGTGCAGTGTATAGGACAGTGAAGCTGACAAACTGAGGACTGTGCAGTGGAGATGACAATATGAGGACGGTGCAGTGTATAGGACAGTGGAGCTGAAAAACTGAGGACTGTACAGTGCAGATGACAATGTGAAGACCTTGCAGTGTATAGGACAAAGGAGCTGAAAAACTGGGGACTGTGCAGTGCAGATGACAATGTGAGGACCGTGCAGTGTATAGGACAGTGGAGCTGACAAACTGAGGACTGTGCGGTGCAGATGACAATGTGAGGACAGCTCAGTGTATAGGACAGTGGAGCTGACAAACTGAGGACTGTGCAGTGCAGATGACAATGTGAGGACCATGCAGTATATAGGACATTGGAGCTGACAAACTGAGGACTGTGCAGTGCAGATGACAATGTGAGGACAGCGCAGTGTATAGGACAGTGGAGCTGACAAACTGAGGACTGTGCAGTGCAGATGACAATGTGAGGACCGTGCAGTGTATAGGACAGTGGAGCTGACAAACTGAGGACTGTGTGGTGCAGATGACAATGTAAGGACAGCGCAATGTATAGGACAGTGGAGCTGACAAACTGAGGACTGTGTGGTGCAGATGACAATGTGAGGACAGCGCAGTGTATAGGACAGTGGAGCTGACAAACTGAGGACTGTGCAGTGCAGATGACAATGTGAGGACCATGCAGTGTATAGGATAGTGGAGCTGACAGACTGAGGACTGTGCAGTGCAGATGACAATGTGAGGACCATGCAGTGTATAGGACAGTGGAGCTGACAAACTGAGGACTGTGCAGTGCAGATGACAATGTGAGGACAGCGCAGTGTATAGGACAGTGGAGCTGACAAACTGAGGACTGTGCAGTGCAGATGACAATGTGAGGACCGTGCAGTGTATAGGACAGTGGAGCTGACAAACTGAGGACTGTGCAGTGCAGATGACAATGTGAGGACCGTGCAGTGTATAGGACAGTGGAGCTGACAAACTGAGGACTGTGCAGTGCAGATGACAATGTGAGGACCGTGCAGTGTATAGGACAGTGGAGCTGACAAACTGAGGACTGTGCAGTGGAGATGACAACGTGAAGACCGTGCAGTGTATAGGACAGTGGAGCTGACAAACTGAGGACTGTGCAGTGGAGATGACAATGTGAGGACCGTGCAGTGTATAGGACAGTGGAGCTGAAAAACTGAGGACTGTGCAGTGCAGATGACAATGTGAGGACCGTGCAGTGTATAGGACAGTGGTGCTGACAAACTGAGGACTGTGCAGTGCAGATGACGATGTGAGGACCGTGCAGTGTATAGGACAGTGAAGCTGACAAACTGAGGACTGTGCAGTGGAGATGACAATATGAGGACGGTGCAGTGTATAGGACAGTGGAGCTGAAAAACTGAGGACTGTACAGTGCAGATGACAATGTGAAGACCATGCAGTGTATAGGACAGTGGAGCTGACAAACTGAGGACTGTGTGGTGCAGATGACAATGTGAGGACAGCTCAGTGTATAGGACAGTGGAGCTGACAAACTGAGGACTGTGCAGTGCAGATGACAATGTGAGGACAGCGCAGTGTATAGGACAGTGGAGCTGACAAACTGAGGACTGTGCAGTGGAGATGACAATGTGAGGACCGTGCAGTGTATAGGACAGTGAAGCTGACAAACTGAGGACTGTGCATTGCAGATGACAATGTGAGGACCGTGCAGTGTATAGGACAGTGGAGCTGACAAACTGAGGACTGTGCGGTGCAGATGACAATGTAAGGACAGCGCAATGTATAGGACAGTGTAGCTGACAAACTGAGGACTGTGTGGTGCAGATGACAATGTGAGGACAGCGCAGTGTATAGGACAGTGGAGCTGACAAACTGAGGACTGTGCAGTGCAGATGACAATGTGAGGACCATGCAGTGTATAGGATAGTGGAGCTGACAGACTGAGGACTGTGCAGTGCAGATGACAATGTGAGGACCATGCAGTGTATAGGACAGTGGAGCTGACAAACTGAGGACTGTGCAGTGCAGATGACAATGTGAGGACCGTGCAGTGTATAGGACAGTGGAGCTGACAAACTGAGGACAATGCAGTGGAAATGACAATGTGAGGACCGTGCAGTGTATAGGACAGTGGAGGTGACAAACTGAGGACTGTGCAGTAGAGATGACAATGTGAAGACCGTGCAGTGTATAGGACAGTGGAGCTGACAAACTGAGGACTGTGCAGTGGAGATGACAATGTGAGGACCGTGCAGTGTATAGGACAGTGGAGCTGAAAAACTGAGGACTGTGCAGTGCAGTTGACAATGTGAAGACCGTGCAGTGTATAGGACAGTGGTGCTGACGAACTGAGGACTGTGCAGTGCAGATGACAATGTGAGGACCGTGCAGAGTATAGGACAGTGAAGCTGACAAACTGAGGACTGTGCAGTGGAGATGACAATATGAGGACGGTGCAGTGTATAGGACAGTGGAGCTGAAAAACTGAGGACTATGCAGTGCAGATGACAATGTGAATACCGTGCAGTGTAAAGGACAGTGGAGCTTAAAAACTGAGGACTGGGCAGTGCAGATGACAATGTGAGGACCGTGCAGTGTATAGGACAATGGAGCTGACAAACAGAGGACTGTGCAGTGCAGATGACAATGTGAGGACCGTGCAGTGTATAGGACAGTGGAGCTGACATACAGAGGACTGTGCAGTGCAGATGACAATGTGAGGACCGTGCAGTGTATAGGACAGTGGAGCTGACAAACTGAGGACTGTGCAGTGCAGATGACAATGTGAGGACAGCGCAGTGTATAGGACAGTGGAGCTGACAAACTGAGGACTGTGCGGTGAAGATGACAATGTGAGGACCGCGCAGTGTATAGGACAGTGGAGCTGACAAACTGAGGACTGTGCGGTGCAGATGACAATGTGAGGACAGCGCAGTGTATAGGACAGAGGAGCTGACAAACTGAGGACTGTGCGGTGCAGATGACAATGTGAGGACAGCGAAGTGTATAGGACAGTGGAGCTGACAAAATGAGGACTGTGTGGTGCAGATGACAATGTGAGGACAGCGCAGTGTATAGGACAGTGGAGCTGACAAACTGAGGACTGTGCAGTGCAGATGACAATGTGAGGACCATGCAGTGTATAGGATAGTGGAGCTGACAGACTGAGGACTGTGAAGTGGAGATGACAATGTGAGGACCGTGCAGTGTATAAGACAGTGGAGCTGACAAACTGAGGACTGTGCAGTGGAGATGACAATGTGAAGACCGTGCAGTGTATAGGACAGTGGAGCTGACAAACTGAGGACTGTGCAGTGGAGATGACAATGTGAGGACCGTGCAGTGTATAGGACAGTGGAGCTGAAAAACTGAGGACTGTGCAGTGCAGTTGACAATGTGAAGACCGTGCAGTGTATAGGACAGTGGTGCTGACGAACTGAGGACTGTGCAGTGCAGATGACAATGTGAGGACCGTGCAGAGTATAGGACAGTGAAGCTGACAAACTGAGGACTGTGCAGTGGAGATGACAATATGAGGACGGTGCAGTGTATAGGACAGTGGAGCTGAAAAACTGAGGACTATGCAGTGCAGATGACAATGTGAATACCGTGCAGTGTAAAGGACAGTGGAGCTTAAAAACTGAGGACTGGGCAGTGCAGATGACAATGTGAGGACCGTGCAGTGTATAGGACAGTGGAGCTGACAAACAGAGGACTGTGCAGTGCAGATGACAATGTGAGGACCGTGCAGTGTATAGGACAGTGGAGCTGACATACAGAGGACTGTGCAGTGCAGATGACAATGTGAGGACCGTGCAGTGTATAGGACAGTGGAGCTGACAAACTGAGGACTGTGCAGTGCAGATGACAATGTGAGGACAGCGCAGTGTATAGGACAGTGGAGCTGACAAACTGAGGACTGTGCGGTGAAGATGACAATGTGAGGACCGCGCAGTGTATAGGACAGTGGAGCTGACAAACTGAGGACTGTGCGGTGCAGATGACAATGTGAGGACAGCGCAGTGTATAGGACAGAGGAGCTGACAAACTGAGGACTGTGCGGTGCAGATGACAATGTGAGGACAGCGAAGTGTATAGGACAGTGGAGCTGACAAAATGAGGACTGTGTGGTGCAGATGACAATGTGAGGACAGCGCAGTGTATAGGACAGTGGAGCTGACAAACTGAGGACTGTGCAGTGCAGATGACAATGTGAGGACCATGCAGTGTATAGGATAGTGGAGCTGACAGACTGAGGACTGTGAAGTGGAGATGACAATGTGAGGACCGTGCAGTGTATAAGACAGTGGAGCTGACAAACTGAGGACTGTGCAGTGGAGATGACAATGTGAAGACCGTGCAGTGTATAGGACAGTGGAGCTGACAAACTGAGGACTGTGCAGTGGAGATGACAATGTGAGGACCGTGCAGTGTATAGGACAGTGGAGCTGAAAAATTGAGGACTGTGCAGTGCAGATGACAATGTGAATACCGTGCAGTGTATAGGACAGTGGTGCTGACAAACTGAGGACTGTGCAGTGCAGATGACAATGTGAAGACCGTGCAGTGTATAGGACAGTGAAGCTGACAAACTGAGGACTGTGCAGTGGAGATGACAATATGAGGACGGTGCAGTGTATAGGACAGTGGAGCTGAAAAACGGAGGACTGTGCAGTGCAGATGACAATGTGAGGACCGTGCAGTGTATAGGACAGTGGTGCTGACAAACTGAGGACTGTGCAGTGCAGATGACGATGTGAGGACCGTGCAGTGTATAGGACAGTGGAGCTGACAAACTGAGGACTGTGCGGTGCAGATGACAATGTGAGGACAGCTCAGTGTATAGGACAGTGGTGCTGACAAACTGAGGACTGTGCAGTGCAGATGACAATGTGAGGACCATGCAGTGTATAGGATAGTGGAGCTGACAGACTGAGGACTGTGCAGTGCAGATGACAATGTGAGGACCGTGCAGTGTATAGGACAGTGGAGCTGACAAACTGAGGACTGTGTGGTGCAGATGACAATGTGAGGACAGCGCAGTGTATAGGACAGTGGTGCTGACAAACTGAGGACTGTGCAGTGCAGATGACAATGTGAGGACCATGCAGTGTATAGGATAGTGGAGCTGACAGACTGAGGACTGTGCTGTGCAGATGACAATGTGAGGACCGTGCAGTGTATAGGACAGTGGAGCTGACAAACTGAGGACTGTGCAGTGCAGATGACAATGTGAGGACCGTGCAGTGTATAGGACAGTGGAGCTGACAAACTGAGGACTGTGCGGTGCAGATGACAATGTGAGGACAGCTCAGTGTATAGGACAGTGGAGCTGACAAACTGAGGACTGTGCAGTGCAGATGACAATGTGAGGACCATGCAGTATATAGGACAGTGGAGCTGACAAACTGAGGACTGTGCAGTGCAGATGACAATGTGAGGACAGCGCAGTGTATAGGACAGTGGAGCTGACAAACTGAGGACTGTGGAGTGCAGATGACAATGTGAGGACCGTGCAGTGTATAGGACAGTAGAGCTGACAAACTGAGGACTGTGTGGTGCAGATGACAATGTGAGGACAGCGCAGTATATAGGACAGTGGAGCTGACAAACTGAGGACTGTGCAGTGCAGATGACAATGTGAGGACCATGCAGTGTATAGGATAGTGGAGCTGACAGACTGAGGACTGTGCAGTGCAGATGACAATGTGAGGACCATGCAGTGTATAGGACAGTGGAGCTGACAAACTGAGGACTGTGCAGTGCAGATGACAATGTGAGGACAGCGCAGTGTATAGGACAGTGGAGCTGACAAACTGAGGACTATGCAGTGCAGATGACAATGTGAGGACCGTGCAGTGTATAGGACAGTGCAGCTGACAAACTGAGGACTGTGCAGTGCAGATGACAATGTGAGGACCGTGCAGTGTATAGGACAGTGGAGCTGACAAACTGAGGACTGTGCAGTGCAGATGACAATGTGAGGACCGTGCAGTGTATAGGACAGTGGAGCTGACAAACTGAGGACTGTGCAGTGGAGATGACAACGTGAAGACCGTGCAGTGTATAGGACAGTGGAGCTGACAAACTGAGGACTGTGCAGTGGAGATGACAATGTGAGGACCGTGCAGTGTATAGGACAGTGGAGCTGAAAAACTGAGGACTGTGCAGTGCAGATGACAATGTGAGGACCGTGCAGTGTATAGGACAGTGGTGCTGACAAACTGAGGACTGTGCAGTGCAGATGACGATGTGAGGACCGTGCAGTGTATAGGACAGTGAAGCTGACAAACTGAGGACTGTGCAGTGGAGATGACAATATGAGGACGGTGCAGTGTATAGGACAGTGGAGCTGAAAAACTGAGGACTGTACAGTGCAGATGACAATGTGAAGACCGTGCAGTGTATAGGACAGTGGAGCTGAAAAACTGAGGACTGTGCAGTGCAGATGACAATGTGAGGACCGTGCAGTGTATAGGACAGTGGAGCTGACAAACTGAGGACTGTGCGGTGCAGATGACAATGTGAGGACAGCTCAGTGTATAGGACAGTGGAGCTGACAAACTGAGGACTGTGCAGTGCAGATGACAATGTGAGGACCATGCAGTATATAGGACAGTGGAGCTGACAAACTGAGGACTGTGCAGTGCAGATGACAATGTGAGGACAGCGCAGTGTATAGGACAGTGGAGCTGACAAACTGAGGACTGTGCAGTGCAGATGACAATGTGAGGACCGTGCAGTGTATAGGACAGTGGAGCTGACAAACTGAGGACTGTGCAGTGCAGATGACAATGTGAGGACCGTGCAGTGTATAGGACAGTGGAGCTGACAAACTGAGGACTGTGCAGTGCAGATGACAATGTGAGGACAGCGCAGTGTATAGGACAGTGGAGCTGACAAACTGAGGACTGTGCAGTGCAGATGACAATGTGAGGACCGTGCAGTGTATAGGACAGTGGAGCTGACAAACTGAGGACAATGCAGTGGAAATGACAATGTGAGGACCGTGCAGTGTATAGGACAGTGGAGGTGACAAACTGAGGACTGTGCTGTAGAGATGACAATGTGAAGACCGTGCAGTGTATAGGACAGTGGAGCTGACAAACTGAGGACTGTGCAGTGGATATGACAATGTGAGGACCGTGCAGTGCATAGGACAGTGGAGCTGAAAAACTGAGGACTGTGCAGTGCAGTTGACAATGTGAAGACCGTGCAGTGTATAGGACAGTGGAGCTGAAAAACTGAGGACTGGGCAGTGCAGATGACAATGTGAGGACCGTGCAGTGTATAGGACAGTGGAGCTGACAAACAGAGGACTGTGCAGTGCAGATGACAATGTGAGGACCGTGCAGTGTATAGGACAGTGGAGCTGACAAACAGAGGACTGTGCAGTGCAGATGACAATGTGAGGACCGTGCAGTGTATAGGACAGTGGAGCTGACATACAGAGGACTGTGCAGTGCAGATGACAATGTGAGGACCGTGCAGTGTATAGGACAGTGGAGCTGACAAACTGAGGACTGTGCAGTGCAGATGACAATGTGAGGACAGCGCAGTGTATAGGACAGTGGAGCTGACAAACTGAGGACTGTGCGGTGAAGATGACAATGTGAGGACCGCGCAGTGTATAGGACAGTGGAGCTGACAAACTGAGGACTGTGCGGTGCAGATGACAATGTGAGGACAGCGCAGTGTATAGGACAGAGGAGCTGACAAACTGAGGACTGTGCGGTGCAGATGACAATGTGAGGACAGCGAAGTGTATAGGACAGTGGAGCTGACAAAATGAGGACTGTGTGGTGCAGATGACAATGTGAGGACAGCGCAGTGTATAGGACAGTGGAGCTGACAAACTGAGGACTGTGCAGTGCAGATGACAATGTAAGGACCATGCAGTGTATAGGATATAGAGCTGACAGACTGAGGACTGTGAAGTGGAGATGACAATGTGAGGACCGTGCAGTGTATAGGACAGTGGAGATGACAAACTGAGGACTGTGCAGTGGAGATGACAATGTGAAGACCGTGCAGTGTATAGGACAGTGGAGCTGACAAACTGAGGACTGTGCAGTGGAGATGATAATGTGAGGACCGTGCAGTGTATAGGACAGTGGAGCTGAAAAACTGAGGACTGTGCAGTGCAGGTGACAATGTGAATACCGTGCAGTGTATAGGACAGTGGTGCTGACAAACTGAGGACTGTGCAGTGCAGATGACAATGTGAGGACCGTGCAGTGTATAGGACAGTGAAGCTGACAAACTGAGGACTGTGCAGTGGAGATGACAATATGAGGACGGTGCAGTGTATAGGACAGTGGGGCTGAAAAACTGAGGACTGTGCAGTGCAGATGACAATGTGAAGACCGTGCAGTGTATAGGACAGTGGAGCTGACAAACTGAGGACTGTGCAGTGCAGATGACAATGTGAGGACCGTGCAGTGTATAGGACAGTGGAGCTGACAAACTGAGGACTGTGCAGTGGAGATGACAATGTAAGGACCGTGCAGTGTATAGGACAGTGGAGCTTAAAAACTGAGGACTGTGGAGTGCAGATGACAATGTGAAGACCGTGCAGTGTATAGGACAGTGGTGCTGACAAACTGAGGACTGTGCAGTGCAGATGACAATGTGAGGACCGTGCAGTGTATAGGACAGTGAAGCTGACAAACTGAGGACTGTGCAGTGGAGATGACAATATGAGGACGGTGCAGTGTATAGGACAGTGGAGCTCAAAAACTGAGGACTGTGCAGTGCAGATGACAACGTGAGGACCGTGCAGTGTAAAGGACAGTGGAGCTGACAAACTGAGGACTGTGCGGTGCAGATGACAATGTGAGGACCGCGCAGTGTATAGGACAGTGGAGCTGACAAACTGAGGACTGTGCGGTGCAGATGACAATGTGAGGACAGCGCAGTGTATAGGACAGTGGATCTGACAAACAGAGGACTGTGCAGTGCAGATGACAATGTGAGGACCATGCAGTGTATAGGACAGTGGAGCTGACAGACTGAGGACTGTGCAGTGCAGATGACAATGTGAGGACCATGCAGTGTATAGGACAGTGGAGCTTACAAACTGAGGACTGTGCAGTGCAGATGACAATGTGAGGACCGTGCAGTGTATAGGACAGTGGAGCTGACAGACTGAGGACTGTGCAGTGCGGATGACAATGTGAGGACCATGCAGTGTTTAGGACAGTGGAGCTTACAAACTGAGGACTGTGCAGTGCAGATGACAATGTGAGGACAGCGCAGTGTATAGGACAGTGGAGCTGACAAACTGAGGACTGTGCAGTGCAGATGACAATGTGAGGACCGTGCAGTGTATAGGACAGTGGAGCTGACAAACTGAGGACTGTGCAGTGCAGATGACAATGTGAGGACAGCGCAGTGTATAGGACAGTTGAGCTGACAAACTGAGGACTGTGCAGTGCAGATGACAATGTGAGGACCGTGCAGTGTATAGGACAGTGGAGCTGACAAACTGAGGACTGTGGAGTGCAGATGACAATGTGAGGACCGTGCAGTGTATAGGACAGTGGAGCTGACAAACTGAGGACTGTGCGGTGCAGATGACAATGTGAAGACCGTGCAGTGTATAGTACAGTGTAGCTGAAAAACTGAGGACTGTGCGGTTAAGATGACAATGTTAGGACCGCGCAGTGTATAGGACAGTGGAGCTGACAAACTGAGGACTGTGCGGTGTAGATGACAATGTAA
The DNA here is from genome assembly GCF_031893055.1 of Leptodactylus fuscus. NCBI lineage: Eukaryota > Metazoa > Chordata > Amphibia > Anura > Leptodactylidae > Leptodactylus > Leptodactylus fuscus. The sequence goes on along the minus strand of NC_134268.1, from coordinate 2,448,090 downwards.
GGACAGCGCAATGTATAGGACAGTGGAGCTGACAAACTGAGGACTGTGTGGTGCAGATGACAATGTGAGGACAGCGCAGTGTATAGGACAGTGGATCTGACAAACTGAGGACTGTGCAGTGCAGATGACAATGTGAGGACCATGCAGTGTATAGGACAGTGGAGCTGACAGACTGAGGACTGTGCAGTGCAGATGACAATGTGAGGACCATGCAGTGTATAGGACAGTGGAGCTTACAAACTGAGGACTGTGCAGTGCAGATGACAATGTGAGGACCGTGCAGTGTATAGGACAGTGGAGCTGACAAACTGAGGACTGTGCAGTGGAGATGACAACGTGAAGACCGTGCAGTGTATAGGACAGTGGAGCTGACAAACTGAGGACTGTGCAGTGGAGATGACAATGTGAGGACCGTGCAGTGTATAGGACAGTGGAGCTGAAAAACTGAGGACTGTGCAGTGCAGATGACAATGTGAGGACCGTGCAGTGTATAGGACAGTGGTGCTGACAAACTGAGGACTGTGCAGTGCAGATGACGATGTGAGGACCGTGCAGTGTATAGGACAGTGAAGCTGACAAACTGAGGACTGTGCAGTGGAGATGACAATATGAGGACGGTGCAGTGTATAGGACAGTGGAGCTGAAAAACTGAGGACTGTACAGTGCAGATGACAATGTGAAGACCATGCAGTGTATAGGACAGTGGAGCTGACAAACTGAGGACTGTGCGGTGCAGATGACAATGTGAGGACAGCTCAGTGTATAGGACAGTGGAGCTGACAAACTGAGGACTGTGCAGTGCAGATGACAATGTGAGGACCATGCAGTATATAGGACAGTGGAGCTGACAAACTGAGGACTGTGCAGTGGAGATGACAACGTGAAGACCGTGCAGTGTATAGGACAGTGGAGCTGACAAACTGAGGACTGTGCAGTGGAGATGACAATGTGAGGACCGTGCAGTGTATAGGACAGTGGAGCTGACAAACTGAGGACTGTGCATTGCAGATGACAATGTGAGGACCGTGCAGTGTATAGGACAGTGGAGCTGACAAACTGAGGACTGTGCGGTGCAGATGACAATGTAAGGACAGCGCAATGTATAGGACAGTGTAGCTGACAAACTGAGGACTGTGTGGTGCAGATGACAATGTGAGGACAGCGCAGTGTATAGGACAGTGGAGCTGACAAACTGAGGACTGTGCAGTGCAGATGACAATGTGAGGACCATGCAGTGTATAGGATAGTGGAGCTGACAGACTGAGGACTGTGCAGTGCAGATGACAATGTGAGGACCATGCAGTGTATAGGACAGTGGAGCTGACAAACTGAGGACTGTGCAGTGCAGATGACAATGTGAGGACCGTGCAGTGTATAGGACAGTGGAGCTGACAAACTGAGGACAATGCAGTGGAAATGACAATGTGAGGACCGTGCAGTGTATAGGACAGTGGAGGTGACAAACTGAGGACTGTGCAGTAGAGATGACAATGTGAAGACCGTGCAGTGTATAGGACAGTGGAGCTGACAAACTGAGGACTGTGCAGTGGAGATGACAATGTGAGGACCGTGCAGTGTATAGGACAGTGGAGCTGAAAAACTGAGGACTGTGCAGTGCAGTTGACAATGTGAAGACCGTGCAGTGTATAGGACAGTGGTGCTGACGAACTGAGGACTGTGCAGTGCAGATGACAATGTGAGGACCGTGCAGAGTATAGGACAGTGAAGCTGACAAACTGAGGACTGTGCAGTGGAGATGACAATATGAGGACGGTGCAGTGTATAGGACAGTGGAGCTGAAAAACTGAGGACTATGCAGTGCAGATGACAATGTGAATACCGTGCAGTGTAAAGGACAGTGGAGCTTAAAAACTGAGGACTGGGCAGTGCAGATGACAATGTGAGGACCGTGCAGTGTATAGGACAGTGGAGCTGACAAACAGAGGACTGTGCAGTGCAGATGACAATGTGAGGACCGTGCAGTGTATAGGACAGTGGAGCTGACATACAGAGGACTGTGCAGTGCAGATGACAATGTGAGGACCGTGCAGTGTATAGGACAGTGGAGCTGACAAACTGAGGACTGTGCAGTGCAGATGACAATGTGAGGACAGCGCAGTGTATAGGACAGTGGAGCTGACAAACTGAGGACTGTGCGGTGAAGATGACAATGTGAGGACCGCGCAGTGTATAGGACAGTGGAGCTGACAAACTGAGGACTGTGCGGTGCAGATGACAATGTGAGGACAGCGCAGTGTATAGGACAGAGGAGCTGACAAACTGAGGACTGTGCGGTGCAGATGACAATGTGAGGACAGCGAAGTGTATAGGACAGTGGAGCTGACAAAATGAGGACTGTGTGGTGCAGATGACAATGTGAGGACAACGCAGTGTATAGGACAGTGGAGCTGACAAACTGAGGACTGTGCAGTGCAGATGACAATGTGAGGACCATGCAGTGTATAGGATAGTGGAGCTGACAGACTGAGGACTGTGAAGTGGAGATGACAATGTGAGGACTGTGCAGTGTATAAGACAGTGGAGCTGACAAACTGAGGACTGTGCAGTGGAGATGACAATGTGAAGACCGTGCAGTGTATAGGACAGTGGAGCTGACAAACTGAGGACTGTGCAGTGGAGATGACAATGTGAGGACCGTGCAGTGTATAGGACAGTGGAGCTGAAAAATTGAGGACTGTGCAGTGCAGATGACAATGTGAATACCGTGCAGTGTATAGGACAGTGGTGCTGACAAACTGAGGACTGTGCAGTGCAGATGACAATGTGAGGACCGTGCAGTGTATAGGACAGTGAAGCTGACAAACTGAGGACTGTGCAGTGGAGATGACAATATGAGGACGGTGCAGTGTATAGGACAGTGGAGCTGAAAAACGGAGGACTGTGCAGTGCAGATGACAATGTGAGGACCGTGCAGTGTATAGGACAGTGGTGCTGACAAACTGAGGACTGTGCAGTGCAGATGACGATGTGAGGACCGTGCAGTGTATAGGACAGTGGAGCTGACAAACTGAGGACTGTGCGGTGCAGATGACAATGTGAGGACAGCTCAGTGTATAGGACAGTGGTGCTGACAAACTGAGGACTGTGCAGTGCAGATGACAATGTGAGGACCATGCAGTGTATAGGATAGTGGAGCTGACGAACTGAGGACTGTGCAGTGCAGATGACAATGTGAGGACCGTGCAGTGTATAGGACAGTGGAGCTGACAAACTGAGGACTGTGTGGTGCAGATGACAATGTGAGGACAGCGCAGTGTATAGGACAGTGGTGCTGACAAACTGAGGACTGTGCAGTGCAGATGACAATGTGAGGACCATGCAGTGTATAGGATAGTGGAGCTGACAGACTGAGGACTGTGCTGTGCAGATGACAATGTGAGGACCGTGCAGTGTATAGGACAGTGGAGCTGACAAACTGAGGACTGTGCAGTGCAGATGACAATGTGAGGACCGTGCAGTGTATAGGACAGTGGAGCTGACAAACTGAGGACTGTGCGGTGCAGATGACAATGTGAGGACAGCTCAGTGTATAGGACAGTGGAGCTGACAAACTGAGGACTGTGCAGTGCAGATGACAATGTGAGGACCATGCAGTATATAGGACAGTGGAGCTGACAAACTGAGGACTGTGCAGTGCAGATGACAATGTGAGGACAGCGCAGTGTATAGGACAGTGGAGCTGACAAACTGAGGACTGTGGAGTGCAGATGACAATGTGAGGACCGTGCAGTGTATAGGACAGTAGAGCTGACAAACTGAGGACTGTGTGGTGCAGATGACAATGTGAGGACCATGCAGTGTATAGGACAGTGGAGCTTACAAACTGAGGACTGTGCAGTGCAGATGACAATGTGAGGACCGTGCAGTGTATAGGACAGTGGAGCTGACAGACTGAGGACTGTGCAGTGCGGATGACAATGTGAGGACCATGCAGTGTTTAGGACAGTGGAGCTTACAAACTGAGGACTGTGCAGTGCAGATGACAATGTGAGGACAGCGCAGTGTATAGGACAGTGGAGCTGACAAACTGAGGACTGTGCAGTGCAGATGACAATGTGAGGACCGTGCAGTGTATAGGACAGTGGAGCTGACAAACTGAGGACTGTGCAGTGCAGATGACAATGTGAGGACAGCGCAGTGTATAGGACAGTTGAGCTGACAAACTGAGGACTGTGCAGTGCAGATGACAATGTGAGGACCGTGCAGTGTATAGGACAGTGGAGCTGACAAACTGAGGACTGTGGAGTGCAGATGACAATGTGAGGACCGTGCAGTGTATAGGACAGTGGAGCTGACAAACTGAGGACTGTGCGGTGCAGATGACAATGTGAAGACCGTGCAGTGTATAGTACAGTGTAGCTGAAAAACTGAGGACTGTGCGGTTAAGATGACAATGTTAGGACCGCGCAGTGTATAGGACAGTGGAGCTGACAAACTGAGGACTGTGCGGTGTAGATGACAATGTAAGGACAGCGCAATGTATAGGACAGTGGAGCTGACAAACTGAGGACTGTGTGGTGCAGATGACAATGTGAGGACAGCGCAGTGTATAGGACAGTGGATCTGACAAACTGAGGACTGTGCAGTGCAGATGACAATGTGAGGACCATGCAGTGTATAGGACAGTGGAGCTGACAGACTGAGGACTGTGCAGTGCAGATGACAATGTGAGGACCATGCAGTGTATAGGACAGTGGAGCTTACAAACTGAGGACTGTGCAGTGCAGATGACAATGTGAGGACCGTGCAGTGTATAGGACAGTGGAGCTGACAAACTGAGGACTGTGCAGTGGAGATGACAACGTGAAGACCGTGCAGTGTATAGGACAGTGGAGCTGACAAACTGAGGACTGTGCAGTGGAGATGACAATGTGAGGACCGTGCAGTGTATAGGACAGTGGAGCTGAAAAACTGAGGACTGTGCAGTGCAGATGACAATGTGAGGACCGTGCAGTGTATAGGACAGTGGTGCTGACAAACTGAGGACTGTGCAGTGCAGATGACGATGTGAGGACCGTGCAGTGTATAGGACAGTGAAGCTGACAAACTGAGGACTGTGCAGTGGAGATGACAATATGAGGACGGTGCAGTGTATAGGACAGTGGAGCTGAAAAACTGAGGACTGTACAGTGCAGATGACAATGTGAAGACCATGCAGTGTATAGGACAGTGGAGCTGACAAACTGAGGACTGTGCGGTGCAGATGACAATGTGAGGACAGCTCAGTGTATAGGACAGTGGAGCTGACAAACTGAGGACTGTGCAGTGCAGATGACAATGTGAGGACCATGCAGTATATAGGACAGTGGAGCTGACAAACTGAGGACTGTGCAGTGGAGATGACAACGTGAAGACCGTGCAGTGTATAGGACAGTGGAGCTGACAAACTGAGGACTGTGCAGTGGAGATGACAATGTGAGGACCGTGCAGTGTATAGGACAGTGGAGCTGACAAACTGAGGACTGTGCATTGCAGATGACAATGTGAGGACCGTGCAGTGTATAGGACAGTGGAGCTGACAAACTGAGGACTGTGCGGTGCAGATGACAATGTAAGGACAGCGCAATGTATAGGACAGTGTAGCTGACAAACTGAGGACTGTGTGGTGCAGATGACAATGTGAGGACAGCGCAGTGTATAGGACAGTGGAGCTGACAAACTGAGGACTGTGCAGTGCAGATGACAATGTGAGGACCATGCAGTGTATAGGATAGTGGAGCTGACAGACTGAGGACTGTGCAGTGCAGATGACAATGTGAGGACCATGCAGTGTATAGGACAGTGGAGCTGACAAACTGAGGACTGTGCAGTGCAGATGACAATGTGAGGACCGTGCAGTGTATAGGACAGTGGAGCTGACAAACTGAGGACAATGCAGTGGAAATGACAATGTGAGGACCGTGCAGTGTATAGGACAGTGGAGGTGACAAACTGAGGACTGTGCAGTAGAGATGACAATGTGAAGACCGTGCAGTGTATAGGACAGTGGAGCTGACAAACTGAGGACTGTGCAGTGGAGATGACAATGTGAGGACCGTGCAGTGTATAGGACAGTGGAGCTGAAAAACTGAGGACTGTGCAGTGCAGTTGACAATGTGAAGACCGTGCAGTGTATAGGACAGTGGTGCTGACGAACTGAGGACTGTGCAGTGCAGATGACAATGTGAGGACCGTGCAGAGTATAGGACAGTGAAGCTGACAAACTGAGGACTGTGCAGTGGAGATGACAATATGAGGACGGTGCAGTGTATAGGACAGTGGAGCTGAAAAACTGAGGACTATGCAGTGCAGATGACAATGTGAATACCGTGCAGTGTAAAGGACAGTGGAGCTTAAAAACTGAGGACTGGGCAGTGCAGATGACAATGTGAGGACCGTGCAGTGTATAGGACAGTGGAGCTGACAAACAGAGGACTGTGCAGTGCAGATGACAATGTGAGGACCGTGCAGTGTATAGGACAGTGGAGCTGACATACAGAGGACTGTGCAGTGCAGATGACAATGTGAGGACCGTGCAGTGTATAGGACAGTGGAGCTGACAAACTGAGGACTGTGCAGTGCAGATGACAATGTGAGGACAGCGCAGTGTATAGGACAGTGGAGCTGACAAACTGAGGACTGTGCGGTGAAGATGACAATGTGAGGACCGCGCAGTGTATAGGACAGTGGAGCTGACAAACTGAGGACTGTGCGGTGCAGATGACAATGTGAGGACAGCGCAGTGTATAGGACAGAGGAGCTGACAAACTGAGGACTGTGCGGTGCAGATGACAATGTGAGGACAGCGAAGTGTATAGGACAGTGGAGCTGACAAAATGAGGACTGTGTGGTGCAGATGACAATGTGAGGACAGCGCAGTGTATAGGACAGTGGAGCTGACAAACTGAGGACTGTGCAGTGCAGATGACAATGTGAGGACCATGCAGTGTATAGGATAGTGGAGCTGACAGACTGAGGACTGTGAAGTGGAGATGACAATGTGAGGACTGTGCAGTGTATAAGACAGTGGAGCTGACAAACTGAGGACTGTGCAGTGGAGATGACAATGTGAAGACCGTGCAGTGTATAGGACAGTGGAGCTGACAAACTGAGGACTGTGCAGTGGAGATGACAATGTGAGGACCGTGCAGTGTATAGGACAGTGGAGCTGAAAAATTGAGGACTGTGCAGTGCAGATGACAATGTGAATACCGTGCAGTGTATAGGACAGTGGTGCTGACAAACTGAGGACTGTGCAGTGCAGATGACAATGTGAGGACCGTGCAGTGTATAGGACAGTGAAGCTGACAAACTGAGGACTGTGCAGTGGAGATGACAATATGAGGACGGTGCAGTGTATAGGACAGTGGAGCTGAAAAACGGAGGACTGTGCAGTGCAGATGACAATGTGAGGACCGTGCAGTGTATAGGACAGTGGTGCTGACAAACTGAGGACTGTGCAGTGCAGATGACGATGTGAGGACCGTGCAGTGTATAGGACAGTGGAGCTGACAAACTGAGGACTGTGCGGTGCAGATGACAATGTGAGGACAGCTCAGTGTATAGGACAGTGGTGCTGACAAACTGAGGACTGTGCAGTGCAGATGACAATGTGAGGACCATGCAGTGTATAGGATAGTGGAGCTGACGAACTGAGGACTGTGCAGTGCAGATGACAATGTGAGGACCGTGCAGTGTATAGGACAGTGGAGCTGACAAACTGAGGACTGTGTGGTGCAGATGACAATGTGAGGACAGCGCAGTGTATAGGACAGTGGTGCTGACAAACTGAGGACTGTGCAGTGCAGATGACAATGTGAGGACCATGCAGTGTATAGGATAGTGGAGCTGACAGACTGAGGACTGTGCTGTGCAGATGACAATGTGAGGACCGTGCAGTGTATAGGACAGTGGAGCTGACAAACTGAGGACTGTGCAGTGCAGATGACAATGTGAGGACCGTGCAGTGTATAGGACAGTGGAGCTGACAAACTGAGGACTGTGCGGTGCAGATGACAATGTGAGGACAGCTCAGTGTATAGGACAGTGGAGCTGACAAACTGAGGACTGTGCAGTGCAGATGACAATGTGAGGACCATGCAGTATATAGGACAGTGGAGCTGACAAACTGAGGACTGTGCAGTGCAGATGACAATGTGAGGACAGCGCAGTGTATAGGACAGTGGAGCTGACAAACTGAGGACTGTGGAGTGCAGATGACAATGTGAGGACCGTGCAGTGTATAGGACAGTAGAGCTGACAAACTGAGGACTGTGTGGTGCAGATGACAATGTGAGGACAGCGCAGTGTATAGGACAGTGGAGCTGACAAACTGAGGACTGTGCAGTGCAGATGACAATGTGAGGACCATGCAGTGTATAGGATAGTGGAGCTGACAGACTGAGGACTGTGCAGTGCAGATGACAATGTGAGGACCATGCAGTGTATAGGACAGTGGAGCTGACAAACTGAGGACTGTGCAGTGCAGATGACAATGTGAGGACAGCGCAGTGTATAGGACAGTGGAGCTGACAAACTGAGGACTATGCAGTGCAGATGACAATGTGAGGACCGTGCAGTGTATAGGACAGTGCAGCTGACAAACTGAGGACTGTGCAGTGCAGATGACAATGTGAGGACCGTGCAGTGTATAGGACAGTGGAGCTGACAAACTGAGGACTGTGCAGTGCAGATGAAAATGTGAGGACCGTGCAGTGTATAGGACAGTGGAGCTGACAAACTGAGGACTGTGCAGTGGAGATGACAACGTGAAGACCGTGCAGTGTATAGGACAGTGGAGCTGACAAACTGAGGACTGTGCAGTGGAGATGACAATGTGAGGACCGTGCAGTGTATAGGACAGTGGAGCTGAAAAACTGAGGACTGTGCAGTGCAGATGACAATGTGAGGACCGTGCAGTGTATAGGACAGTGGTGCTGACAAACTGAGGACTGTGCAGTGCAGATGACGATGTGAGGACCGTGCAGTGTATAGGACAGTGAAGCTGACAAACTGAGGACTGTGCAGTGGAGATGACAATATGAGGACGGTGCAGTGTATAGGACAGTGGAGCTGAAAAACTGAGGACTGTACAGTGCAGATGACAATGTGAAGACCGTGCAGTGTATAGGACAGTGGAGCTGAAAAACTGAGGACTGTGCAGTGCAGATGACAATGTGAGGACCGTGCAGTGTATAGGACAGTGGAGCTGACAAACTGAGGACTGTGCGGTGCAGATGACAATGTGAGGACAGCTCAGTGTATAGGACAGTGGAGCTGACAAACTGAGGACTGTGCAGTGCAGATGACAATGTGAGGACCATGCAGTATATAGGACAGTGTAGCTGACAAACTGAGGACTGTGCAGTGCAGATGACAATGTGAGGACAGCGCAGTGTATAGGACAGTGGAGCTGACAAACTGAGGACTGTGCAGTGCAGATGACAATGTGAGGACCGTGCAGTGTATAGGACAGTGGAGCTGACAAACTGAGGACTGTGCGGTGCAGATGACAATGTAAGGACAGCGCAATGTATAGGACAGTGTAGCTGACAAACTGAGGACAGTGTGGTGCAGATGACAATGTGAGGACAGCGCAGTGTATAGGACAGTGGAGCTGACAAACTGAGGACTGTGCAGTGCAGATGACAATGTGAGGACCATGCAGTGTATAGGATAGTGGAGCTGACAGACTGAGGACTGTGCAGTGCAGATGACAATGTGAGGACCATGCAGTGTATAGGACAGTGGAGCTGACAAACTGAGGACTGTGCAGTGCAGATGACAATGTGAGGACCGTGCAGTGTATAGGACAGTGGAGCTGACAAACTGAGGACAATGCAGTGGAAATGACAATGTGAGGACCGTGCAGTGTATAGGACAGTGGAGGTGACAAACTGAGGACTGTGCTGTAGAGATGACAATGTGAAGACCGTGCAGTGTATAGGACAGTGGAGCTGACAAACTGAGGACTGTGCAGTGGATATGACAATGTGAGGACCGTGCAGTGCATAGGACAGTGGAGCTGAAAAACTGAGGACTGTGCAGTGCAGTTGACAATGTGAAGACCGTGCAGTGTATAGGACAGTGGAGCTGAAAAACTGAGGACTGGGCAGTGCAGATGACAATGTGAGGACCGTGCAGTGTATAGGACAGTGGAGCTGACAAACAGAGGACTGTGCAGTGCAGATGACAATGTGAGGACCGTGCAGTGTATAGGACAGTGGAGCTGACAAACAGAGGACTGTGCAGTGCAGATGACAATGTGAGGACCGTGCAGTGTATAGGACAGTGGAGCTGACAAACAGAGGACTGTGCAGTGCAGATGACAATGTGAGGACCGTGCAGTGTATAGGACAGTGGAGCTGACATACAGAGGACTGTGCAGTGCAGATGACAATGTGAGGACCGTGCAGTGTATAGGACAGTGGAGCTGACAAACTGAGGACTGTGCAGTGCAGATGACAATGTGAGGACAGCGCAGTGTATAGGACAGTGGAGCTGACAAACTGAGGACTGTGCGGTGAAGATGACAATGTGAGGACCGCGCAGTGTATAGGACAGTGGAGCTGACAAACTGAGGACTGTGCGGTGCAGATGACAATGTGAGGACAGCGCAGTGTATAGGACAGAGGAGCTGACAAACTGAGGACTGTGCGGTGCAGATGACAATGTGAGGACAGCGAAGTGTATAGGACAGTGGAGCTGACAAAATGAGGACTGTGTGGTGCAGATGACAATGTGAGGACAGCGCAGTGTATAGGACAGTGGAGCTGACAAACTGAGGACTGTGCAGTGCAGATGACAATGTAAGGACCATGCAGTGTATAGGATATAGAGCTGACAGACTGAGGACTGTGAAGTGGAGATGACAATGTGAGGACCGTGCAGTGTATAGGACAGTGGAGATGACAAACTGAGGACTGTGCAGTGGAGATGACAATGTGAAGACCGTGCAGTGTATAGGACAGTGGAGCTGACAAACTGAGGACTGTGCAGTGGAGATGATAATGTGAGGACCGTGCAGTGTATAGGACAGTGCAGCTGACAAACTGAGGACTGTGCAGTGCAGATGACAATGTGAGGACCGTGCAGTGTATAGGACAGTGGAGCTGACAAACTGAGGACTGTGCAGTGCAGATGAAAATGTGAGGACCGTGCAGTGTATAGGACAGTGGAGCTGACAAACTGAGGACTGTGCAGTGGAGATGACAACGTGAAGACCGTGCAGTGTATAGGACAGTGGAGCTGACAAACTGAGGACTGTGCAGTGGAGATGACAATGTGAGGACCGTGCAGTGTATAGGACAGTGGAGCTGAAAAACTGAGGACTGTGCAGTGCAGATGACAATGTGAGGACCGTGCAGTGTATAGGACAGTGGTGCTGACAAACTGAGGACTGTGCAGTGCAGATGACGATGTGAGGACCGTGCAGTGTATAGGACAGTGAAGCTGACAAACTGAGGACTGTGCAGTGGAGATGACAATATGAGGACGGTGCAGTGTATAGGACAGTGGAGCTGAAAAACTGAGGACTGTACAGTGCAGATGACAATGTGAAGACCGTGCAGTGTATAGGACAGTGGAGCTGAAAAACTGAGGACTGTGCAGTGCAGATGACAATGTGAGGACCGTGCAGTGTATAGGACAGTGGAGCTGACAAACTGAGGACTGTGCGGTGCAGATGACAATGTGAGGACAGCTCAGTGTATAGGACAGTGGAGCTGACAAACTGAGGACTGTGCAGTGCAGATGACAATGTGAGGACCATGCAGTATATAGGACAGTGTAGCTGACAAACTGAGGACTGTGCAGTGCAGATGACAATGTGAGGACAGCGCAGTGTATAGGACAGTGGAGCTGACAAACTGAGGACTGTGCAGTGCAGATGACAATGTGAGGACCGTGCAGTGTATAGGACAGTGGAGCTGACAAACTGAGGACTGTGCGGTGCAGATGACAATGTAAGGACAGCGCAATGTATAGGACAGTGTAGCTGACAAACTGAGGACAGTGTGGTGCAGATGACAATGTGAGGACAGCGCAGTGTATAGGACAGTGGAGCTGACAAACTGAGGACTGTGCAGTGCAGATGACAATGTGAGGACCATGCAGTGTATAGGATAGTGGAGCTGACAGACTGAGGACTGTGCAGTGCAGATGACAATGTGAGGACCATGCAGTGTATAGGACAGTGGAGCTGACAAACTGAGGACTGTGCAGTGCAGATGACAATGTGAGGACCGTGCAGTGTATAGGACAGTGGAGCTGACAAACTGAGGACAATGCAGTGGAAATGACAATGTGAGGACCGTGCAGTGTATAGGACAGTGGAGGTGACAAACTGAGGACTGTGCTGTAGAGATGACAATGTGAAGACCGTGCAGTGTATAGGACAGTGGAGCTGACAAACTGAGGACTGTGCAGTGGATATGACAATGTGAGGACCGTGCAGTGCATAGGACAGTGGAGCTGAAAAACTGAGGACTGTGCAGTGCAGTTGACAATGTGAAGACCGTGCAGTGTATAGGACAGTGGAGCTGAAAAACTGAGGACTGGGCAGTGCAGATGACAATGTGAGGACCGTGCAGTGTATAGGACAGTGGAGCTGACAAACAGAGGACTGTGCAGTGCAGATGACAATGTGAGGACCGTGCAGTGTATAGGACAGTGGAGCTGACATACAGAGGACTGTGCAGTGCAGATGACAATGTGAGGACCGTGCAGTGTATAGGACAGTGGAGCTGACAAACTGAGGACTGTGCAGTGCAGATGACAATGTGAGGACAGCGCAGTGTATAGGACAGTGGAGCTGACAAACTGAGGACTGTGCGGTGAAGATGACAATGTGAGGACCGCGCAGTGTATAGGACAGTGGAGCTGACAAACTGAGGACTGTGCGGTGCAGATGACAATGTGAGGACAGCGCAGTGTATAGGACAGAGGAGCTGACAAACTGAGGACTGTGCGGTGCAGATGACAATGTGAGGACAGCGAAGTGTATAGGACAGTGGAGCTGACAAAATGAGGACTGTGTGGTGCAGATGACAATGTGAGGACAGCGCAGTGTATAGGACAGTGGAGCTGACAAACTGAGGACTGTGCAGTGCAGATGACAATGTAAGGACCATGCAGTGTATAGGATATAGAGCTGACAGACTGAGGACTGTGAAGTGGAGATGACAATGTGAGGACCGTGCAGTGTATAGGACAGTGGAGATGACAAACTGAGGACTGTGCAGTGGAGATGACAATGTGAAGACCGTGCAGTGTATAGGACAGTGGAGCTGACAAACTGAGGACTGTGCAGTGGAGATGATAATGTGAGGACCGTGCAGTGTATAGGACAGTGGAGCTGAAAAACTGAGGACTGTGCAGTGCAGGTGACAATGTGAATACCGTGCAGTGTATAGGACAGTGGTGCTGACAAACTGAGGACGGTGCTGACAAACTGAGGACTGTGCAGTGCAGATGACAATGTGAGGACCGTGCAGTGTATAGGACAGTGAAGCTGACAAACTGAGGACTGTGCAGTGGAGATGACAATATGAGGACGGTGCAGTGTATAGGACAGTGGGGCTGAAAAACTGAGGACTGTGCAGTGCAGATGACAATGTGAAGACCGTGCAGTGTATAGGACAGTGGAGCTGACAAACTGAGGACTGTGCAGTGCAGATGACAATGTGAGGACCGTGCAGTGTATAGGACAGTGGAGCTGACAAACTGAGGACTGTGCAGTGGAGATGACAATGTGAAGACCGTGCAGTGTATAGGACAGTGGAGCTGACAAACTGAGGACTGTGCAGTGGAGATGACAATGTGAGGACCGTGCAGTGTATAGGACAGTGGAGCTTAAAAACTGAGGACTGTGGAGTGCAGATGACAATGTGAAGACCGTGCAGTGTATAGGACAGTGGTGCTGACAAACTGAGGACTGTGCAGTGCAGATGACAATGTGAGGACCGTGCAGTGTATAGGACAGTGAAGCTGACAAACTGAGGACTGTGCAGTGGAGATGACAATATGAGGACGGTGCAGTGTATAGGACAGTGGAGCTCAAAAACTGAGGACTGTGCAGTGCAGATGACAACGTGAGGACCGTGCAGTGTAAAGGACAGTGGAGCTGACAAACTGAGGACTGTGCGGTGCAGATGACAATGTGAAGACCGTGCAATGTATAGTACAGTGTAGCTGAAAAACTGAGGACTGTGCGGTTAAGATGACAATGTGAGGACCGCGCAGTGTATAGGACAGTGGAGCTGACAAACTGAGGACTGTGCGGTGCAGATGACAATGTGAGGACAGCGCAGTGTATAGGACAGTGGATCTGACAAACAGAGGACTGTGCAGTGCAGATGACAATGTGAGGACCATGCAGTGTATAGGACAGTGGAGCTGACAGACTGAGGACTGTGCAGTGCAGATGACAATGTGAGGACCATGCAGTGTATAGGACAGTGGAGCTTACAAACTGAGGACTGTGCAGTGCAGATGACAATGTGAGGACCGTGCAGTGTATAGGACAGTGGAGCTGACAGACTGAGGACTGTGCAGTGCGGATGACAATGTGAGGACCATGCAGTGTTTAGGACAGTGGAGCTTACAAACTGAGGACTGTGCAGTGCAGATGACAATGTGAGGACAGCGCAGTGTATAGGACAGTGGAGCTGACAAACTGAGGACTGTGCAGTGCAGATGACAATGTGAGGACCGTGCAGTGTATAGGACAGTGGAGCTGACAAACTGAGGACTGTGCAGTGCAGATGACAATGTGAGGACAGCGCAGTGTATAGGACAGTTGAGCTGACAAACTGAGGACTGTGCAGTGCAGATGACAATGTGAGGACCGTGCAGTGTATAGGACAGTGGAGCTGACAAACTGAGGACTGTGGAGTGCAGATGACAATGTGAGGACCGTGCAGTGTATAGGACAGTGGAGCTGACAAACTGAGGACTGTGCAGTGCAGATGACAATGTGAAGACCGTGCAGTGTATAGTACAGTGTAGCTGAAAAACTGAGGACTGTGCGGTTAAGATGACAATGTGAGGACCGCGCAGTGTATAGGACAGTGGAGCTGACAAACTGAGGACTGTGTGGTGCAGATGACAATGTAAGGACAGCGCAATGTATAGGACAGTGGAGCTGACAAACTGAGGACTGGGCAGTGCAGATGACAATGTGAGGACCGTGCAGTGTATAGGACAGTGTAGCTGACAAACTGAGGACTGTGTGGTGCAGATGACAATGTGAGGACAGCGCAGTGTATAGGACAGTGGAGCTGACAAACTGAGGACTGTGCAGTGCAGATGACAATGTGAGGACCATGCAGTGTATAGGACAGTGGAGCTGACAGACTGAGGACTGTGCAGTGCAGATGACAATGTGAGGACCATGCAGTGTATAGGACAGTGGAGCTTACAAACTGAAGACTGTGCAGTGCAGATGACAATGTGAGGACAGCGCAGTGTATAGGACAGTGGAGCTGACAAACTGAGGACTGTGCAGTGCAGATGACAATGTGAGGACCGTGCAGTGTATAGGACAGTGGAGCTGACAAACTGAGGACTATGCAGTGCAAATGACAATGTGAGGACAGCGCAGTGTATAGGACAGTGGAGCTGACAAACTGAGGACTGTGCAGTGCAGATGACAATGTGAGGACCGTGCAGTGTATAGGACAGTGGAGCTGACAAACTGAGGACTGTGGAGTGCAGATGACAATGTGAGGACCGTGCAGTGTATAGGACAGTGGAGCTGACAAACTGAGGACTGTGCAGTGCAGATGACAATGTGAAGACCGTGCGGTGTATAGTACAGTGTAGCTGAAAAACTGAGGACTGTGCGGTTAAGATGACAATGTGAGGACCGCGCAGTGTATAGGACAGTGGAGCAGACAAACTGAGGACTGTGTGGTGCAGATGACAATGTAAGGACAGCGCAATGTATAGGACAGTGGAGCTGACAAACTGAGGACTGGGCAGTGCAGATGACAATGTGAGGACTGTGCAGTGTATAGGACAGTGGAGCTGACAAACAGAGGACTGTGCAGTGCAGATGACAATGTGAGGACCGTGCAGTGTATAGGACAGTGGAGCTGACAAACTGAGGACTGTGGAGTGCAGATGACAATGTGAGGACCGTGCAGTGTATAGGACAGTGGAGCTGACAAACAGAGGACTGTGCAGTGCAGATGACAATGTGAGGACCGTGCAGTGTATAGGACAGTGGAACTGACAAACAGAGGACTGTGCAGTGCAGATGACAATGTGAGGACCGTGCAGTGTATAGGACAGTGGAGCTGACAAACTGAGGACTGTGCAGTGCAGATGACAATGTGAGGACAGCGCAGTGTATAGGACAGTGTAGCTGACAAACTGAGGACTGTGCGGTGAAGATGACAATGTGAGGACCGCGCAGTGTATAGGACAGTGGAGCTGACAAACTGAGGACTGTGCGGTGAAGATGACAATGTGAGGACCATGCAGTGTATAGGATAGTGGAGTTGACAGACTGAGGACTGTGAAGTGGAGATGACATTGTGAGGACCGTGCAGTGTATAGGACAGTGGAGCTGAAAAACTGAGGACTGTGCAGTGCAGATGACAATGTGAATACCGTGCAGTGTATAGGACTGTGGTGCTGACAAACTGAGGACTGTGCAGTGCAGATGACAATGTGAGGACCGTGCAGTGTATAGGACAGTGAAGCTGACAAACTGAGGACTGTGCAGTGGAGATGACAATATGAGGACGGTGCTGTGTATAGGACAGTGGAGCTGAAAAACTGAGGACTGTGCAGTGCAGATGACAATGTGAAGACCGTGCAGTGTATAGGACAGTGGAGCTGAAAAACTGAGGACTGTGCGGTGCAGATGACAATGTGAGGACCGTGCAGTGTATAGGACAGTGGAGCTGACAAACAGAGGACTGTGCAGTGCAGATGACAATGTGAGGACTGTGCAGTGTATAGGACAGTGGAGCTGACAAACAGAGGACTGTGCAGTGCAGATGACAATGTGAGGAAAATGCAGTGTATAGGACAGTGGAGCTGACAAACTGAGGACTGTGCGGTGCAGATGACAATGTGAGGACAGCGCAGTGTATAGGACAGTGGAGCTGACAAACTGAGGACTGTGCAGTGCAGATGACAATGTGAGGACCGTGCAGTGTATAGGACAGTGGAGCTGACAAACTGAGGACTGTGCAGTGCAGATGACAATGTGAGGACCGTGCAGTGTATAGGACAGTGGAGCTGACAAACTGAGGACTGTGCAGTGGAAATGACAAGGTGAGGACCGTGCAGTGTATAGGACAGTGGTGCTGACAAACTGAGGACTGTGCAGTGGAGATGACAATGTGAAGACCGTGCAGTGTATAGGACAGTGGAGCTGACAAACTGTGGACTGTGCAGTGGAGATGACAATGTGAGGACCGTGCAGTGTATAGGACAGTGGAGCTGACAAACTGTGGACTGTGCAGTGGAGATGACAATGTGAAGACCGTGCAGTGTATAGGACAGTGGTGCTGACAAACTGAGGACTGTGCAGTGCAGATGACAATGTGAAGACCGTGCAGTGTATAGGACAGTGGAGCTGAAAAACTGAGGACTGGGCAGTGCAGATGACAATGTGAGGACCGTGCAGTGTATAGGACAGTGGAGCTGACAAACAGAGGACTGTGCAGTGCAGATGACAATGTGAGGACCGTGCAGTGTATAGGACAGTGGAGCTGACAAACTGAGGACTGTGCAGTGCAGATGACAATGTGAAGACCGTGCAGTGTATAGGACAGTGGAGCTGAAAAACTGAGGACTGTGCGGTGCAGATGACAATGTGAGGACCGTGCAGTGTATAGGACAGTGGAGCTGACAAACAGAGGACTGTGCAGTGCAGATGACAATGTGAGGACTGTGCAGTGTATAGGACAGTGGAGCTGACAAACAGAGGACTGTGCAGTGCAGATGACAATGTGAGGAAAATGCAGTGTATAGGACAGTGGAGCTGACAAACTGAGGACTGTGCGGTGCAGATGACAATGTGAGGACAGCGCAGTGTATAGGACAGTGGAGCTGACAAACTGAGGACTGTGCAGTGCAGATGACAATGTGAGGACCGTGCAGTGTATAGGACAGTGGAGCTGACAAACTGAGGACTGTGCAGTGCAGATGACAATGTGAGGACCGTGCAGTGTATAGGACAGTGGAGCTGACAAACTGAGGACTGTGCAGTGGAAATGACAAGGTGAGGACCGTGCAGTGTATAGGACAGTGGTGCTGACAAACTGAGGACTGTGCAGTGGAGATGACAATGTGAAGACCGTGCAGTGTATAGGACAGTGGAGCTGACAAACTGTGGACTGTGCAGTGGAGATGACAATGTGAGGACCGTGCAGTGTATAGGACAGTGGAGCTGACAAACTGTGGACTGTGCAGTGGAGATGACAATGTGAAGACCGTGCAGTGTATAGGACAGTGGTGCTGACAAACTGAGGACTGTGCAGTGCAGATGACAATGTGAAGACCGTGCAGTGTATAGGACAGTGGAGCTGAAAAACTGAGGACTGGGCAGTGCAGATGACAATGTGAGGACCGTGCAGTGTATAGGACAGTGGAGCTGACAAACAGAGGACTGTGCAGTGCAGATGACAATGTGAGGACCGTGCAGTGTATAGGACAGTGGAGCTGACAAACAGTGGACTGTGCAGTGCAGATGACAATGTGAGGACCGTGCAGAGTATAGGACAGTGGAACTGACAAACTGAGGACTGTGCAGTGCAGAAGACAATGTGAGGACAGTGCAGTGTATAGGACAGTGGAGCTTGCAAACTGAGGACTGTGCGGTGAAGATTACAATGTGAGGACCGCGCAGTGTATAGGACAGTGGAGCTGACAAACTGAGGACTGTGCGGTGAAGATGACAATGTGAGGACCGCGCAGTGTATAGGACAGTGGAGCTGACAAACTGAGGACTGTGCGGTGCAGATGACAATGTGAGGACTGCGCAGTGTATAGGACAGTGGAGCTGACAAACTGAGGACTGTGCGGTGCAGATGACAATGTGAGGACAGCGCAGTGTATAGGACAGTGGAGCTGACAAACTGAGGACTGTGTGGTGCAGGTGACAATGTGAGGACAGCGCAGTGTATAGGACAGTGGAGCTGACAAACTGAGGACTGTGCAGTGCAGATGACAATGTGAGGACCATGCAGTGTATAGGATAGTGGAGCTGACAGACTGAGGACTGTGCAGTGCAGATGACAATGTGAGGACCGTGCAGTGTATAGGAAAGTGGAGCTGACAAACTGAGGACTGTGCAGTGGAGATGACAATGTGAAGACCGTGCAGTGTATAGGACAGTGGAGCTGACAAACTGAGGACTGTGCAGTGCAGATGACAATGTGAGGACAGCGCAGTGTATAGGACAGTGGAGCTGACAAACTGAGGACTGTGCAGTGCAGATGACAATGTGAGGACCGTGCAGTGTATAGGACAGTGGAGCTGACAAACTGAGGACTGTGCAGTGCAGATGACAATGTAAGGACCGTGCAGTGTATAGGACAGTGGAGCTGACAAACTGAGGACTGTGCAGTGCAGATGACAATGTGAGGACATCGCAGTGTATAGGACAGTGGAACTGACAAACTGAGGACTGTGCAGTGCAGATGACAATGTGAGGACAGCGCAGTGTATAGGACAGTGGAGCTGACAAACTGAGGACTGTGCAGTGCAGATGACAATGTGAAGACAGCGCAGTGTATAGGACAGTGGAGCTGACAAACTGAGGACTGTGCGGTGCAGATGAAAATGTGAGGACTGCGCAGTGTGTAGGACAGTGGAGCTGACAAACTGAGGACTGTGCGGTGCAGATGACAATGTGAGGACAGCGCAGTGTATAGGACAGTGGAGCTGACAAACTGAAGACTGTGTGGTGCAGATGACAATGTGAGGACAGCGCAGTGTATAGGACAGTGGAGCTGACAAACTGAGGACTGTGCAGTGCAGATGACAATGTGAGGACCATGCAGTGTATAGGATAGTGGAGCTGACAGACTGAGGACTGTGCAGTGCAGATGACAATGCGAGGACCGTGCAGTGTATAGGACAGTGGAGCTGACAAACTGAGGACTGTGCAGTGCAGATGACAATGTGAGGACCGTGCAGTGTATAGGACAGTGGAGCTGACAAACTGAGGACTGTGCAGTGGAGATGACAATGTGAGGACCGTGCAGTGTATAGGACAGTGGAGCTGACAAACTGAGGACTGTGCAGTGGAGATGACAATGTGAAGACCGTGCAGTGTATAGGACAGTGGAGCTGACAAACTGAGGACTGTGCAGTGGAGATGACAATGTGAGGACCGTGCAGTGTATAGGACAGTGGAGCTGAAAAACTGAGGACTGTGCAGTGCAGAAGACAATGTGAATACCGTGCAGTGTATAGGACAGTGGTGCTGACAAACTGAGGACTGTGCGGTGAAGATGACAATGTGAGGACCGCGCAGTGTATAGGACAGTGGAGCTGACAAACTGAGGACTGTGCGTTGCAGATGACAATGTGAGGACAGCGCAGTGTATAGGACAGTGGAGCTGACAAACTGAGGACTGTGCGGTGCAAATGACAATGTGAGGACTGCGCAGTGTATAGGACAGTGGAGTTGACAAACTGAGGACTGTGCGGTGCAGATGACAATGTGAGGACAGCGCAGTGTATAGGACAGTGGTGCTGACAAACTGAGGACTGTGCAGTGCAGATGACAATGTGAGGACAGCGCAGTGTATAGGACAGTGGTGCTGACAAACTGAGGACTGTGCAGTGCAGATGACAATGTGAGGACAGCGCAGTGTATAGGATAGTGGAGCTGACAGACTGAGGACTGTGCAGTGCAGATGACAATGTGAGGACCATGCAGTGTATAGGACAGTGGAGCTGACAAACTGAGGACTGTGTGGTGCAGATGACAATGTGAGGACAGCGCAGTGTATAGGACAGTGGTGCTGACAAACTGAGGACTGTGCAGTGCAGATGTCAATGTGAGGACCATGCAGTGTATAGAATAGTGGAGCTGACAGACTGAGGACTGTGCAGTGCAGATGACAATGTGAGGACCGTGCAGTGTATAGGACAGTGGAGCTGACAAACTGAGGACTGTGCAGTGCAGATGATAATGTGAGGACCGTGCAGTGTATAGGACAGTGGAGCTGACAAACTGAGGACTGTGCAGTGGAGATGACAATGTGAAGACCGTGCAGTGTATAGGACAGTGGAGCTGACAAACTGAGGACTGTGCAGTGGAGATGACAATGTGAGGACCGTGCAGTGTATAGGACAGTAGAGCTTAAAAACTGAGGACTGTGCATTGCAGATGACAATGTGAGGACCGTGCAGTGTATAGGACAGTGGAGCTGACAAACTGAGGACTGTGCAGTGGAGATGACAATGTGAAGACCGTGCAGTGTATAGGACAGTGGAGCTGACAAACTGAGGACTGTGCAGTGGAGATGACAATGTGAGGACCGTGCAGTGTATAGGACAGTGGAGCTTAAAAACTGAGGACTGTGGAGTGCAGATGACAATGTGAAGACCGTGCAGTGTATAGGACAGTGGTGCTGATAAACTGAGGACTGTGCAGTGCAGATGACAATGTGAGGACCGTGCAGTGTATAGGACAGTGAAGCTGACAAACTGAGGACTGTGCAGTGGAGATGACAATATGAGGACGGTGCAGTGTATAGGACAGTGGAGCTCAAAAACTGAGGACTGTGCAGTGCAGATGACAATGTGAGGACCGTGCAGTGTAAAGGACAGTGGAGCTGACAAACAGAGGACTGTGCAGTGCAGCTGACAATGTGAGGACCGTGCAGTGTATAGGACAGTGGAGCTGACAAACTGAGGACTGTGCGGTGCAGATGACAATGTGAGGACAGCGCAGTGTATAGGACAGTGGAGCTGACAAACTGAGGACTGTGCAGTGCAGATGACAATGTGAGGACCGTGCAGTGTATAGGACAGTGGAGCTGACAAACTGAGGACTGTGCAGTGCAGATGACAATGTGAGGACCGTGCAGTGTATAGGACAGTGGAGCTGACAAACTGAGGACTGTGCAGTGGAAATGACAAGGTGAGGACCGTGCAGTGTATAGGACAGTGGTGCTGACAAACTGAGGACTGTGCAGTGGAGATGACAATGTGAAGACCGTGCAGTGTATAGGACAGTGGAGCTGACAAACTGTGGACTGTGCAGTGGAGATGACAATGTGAAGACCGTGCAGTGTATAGGACAGTGGTGCTGACAAACTGAGGACTGTGCAGTGCAGATGACAATGTGAAGACCGTGCAGTGTATAGGACAGTGGAGCTGAAAAACTGAGGACTGTGCAGTGCAGATGACAATGTGAGGACCGTGCAGTGTGTAGGACAGTGGAGCTGACAAACTGAGGACTGTGCAGTGCAGATGACAATGTGAGGACCGTGCAGTGTGTAGGACAGTGGAGCTGACAAACTGAGGACTGTGCGGTGCAGATGACAATGTGAAGACCGTGCAGTGTATAGTACAGTGTAGCTGAAAAACTGAGGACTGTGCGGTTAAGATGACAATGTGAGGACCGCGCAGTGTATAGGACAGTGGAGCTGACAAACTGAGGACTGTGCGGTGCAGATGACAATGTGAGGACAGCGCAGTGTATAGGACAGTGGAGCTGACAAACTGAGGACTGTGCAGTGCAGATGACAATGTGAGGACCATGCAGTGTATAGGACAGTGGAGCTGACAGACTGAGGACTGTGCAGTGCAGATGACAATGTGAGGACCATGCAGTGTATAGGACAGTGGAGCTTACAAACTGAGGACTGTGCAGTGCAGATGACAATGTGAGGACCGTGCAGTGTATAGGACAGTGGAGCTGACAGACTGAGGACTGTGCAGTGCAGATGACAATGTGAGGACCATGCAGTGTATAGGACAGTGGAGCTTACAAACTGAGGACTGTGCAGTGCAGATGACAATGTGAGGACAGCGCAGTGTATAGGACAGTGGAGCTGACAAACTGAGGACTGTGCGGTGAAGATGACAATGTGAGGACCGCGCAGTGTATAGGACAGTGGAGCTGACAAACTGAGGACTGTGCGGTGCAGATGACAATGTGAGGACAGCACAGTGTATAGGACAGAGGAGCTGACAAACTGAGGACTGTGCGGTGCAGATGACAATGTGAGGACAGCGAAGTGTATAGGACAGTGGAGCTGACAAAATGAGGACTGTGTGGTGCAGATGACAATGTGAGGACAGCGCAGTGTATAGGACAGTGGAGCTGACAAACTGAGGACTGTGCAGTGCAGATGACAATGTGAGGACCATGCAGTGTATAGGATACTGGAGCTGACAGACTGAGGACTGTGAAGTGGAGATGACAATGTGAGGACCGTGCAGTGTATAGGACAGTGGAGCTGACAAACTGAGGACTGTGCAGTGGAGATGACAATGTGAAGACCGTGCAGTGTATAGGACAGTGGAGCTGACAAACTGAGGACTGTGCAGTGGAGATGACAATGTGAGGACCGTGCAGTGTATAGGACAGTGGAGCTGAAAAACTGAGGACTGTGCAGTGCAGGTGACAATGTGAATACCGTGCAGTGTATAGGACAGTGGTGCTGACAAACTGAGGACTGTGCAGTGCAGATGACAATGTGAGGACCATGCAGTGTATAGGACAGTGGAGCTGACAGACTGAGGACTGTGCAGTGCAGATGACAATGTGAGGACCATGCAGTGTATAGGACAGTGGAGCTTACAAACTGAGGACTGTGCAGTGCAGATGACAATGTGAGGACCGTGCAGTGTATAGGACAGTGGAGCTGACAGACTGAGGACTGTGCAGTGCGGATGACAATGTGAGGACCATGCAGTGTTTAGGACAGTGGAGCTTACAAACTGAGGACTGTGCAGTGCAGATGACAATGTGAGGACAGCGCAGTGTATAGGACAGTGGAGCTGACAAACTGAGGACTGTGCAGTGCAGATGACAATGTGAGGACCGTGCAGTGTATAGGACAGTGGAGCTGACAAACTGAGGACTGTGCAGTGCAGATGACAATGTGAGGACAGCGCAGTGTATAGGACAGTTGAGCTGACAAACTGAGGACTGTACAGTGCAGATGACAATGTGAGGACCGTGCAGTGTATAGGACAGTGGAGCTGACAAACTGAGGACTGTGGAGTGCAGATGACAATGTGAGGACCGTGCAGTGTATAGGACAGTGGAGCTGACAAACTGAGGACTGTGCGGTGCAGATGACAATGTGAAGACCGTGCAGTGTATAGTACAGTGTAGCTGAAAAACTGAGGACTGTGCGGTTAAGATGACAATGTGAGGACCGCGCAGTGTATAGGACAGTGGAGCTGACAAACTGAGGACTGTGCGGTGTAGATGACAATGTAAGGACAGCGCAATGTATAGGACAGTGGAGCTGACAAACTGAGGACTGTGTGGTGCAGATGACAATGTGAGGACAGCGCAGTGTATAGGACAGTGGATCTGACAAACTGAGGACTGTGCAGTGCAGATGACAATGTGAGGACCATGCAGTGTATAGGACAGTGGAGCTTACAAACTGAGGACTGTGCAGTGCAGATGACAATGTGAGGACCGTGCAGTGTATAGGACAGTGGAGCTGACAGACTGAGGACTGTGCAGTGCAGATGACAATGTGAGGACCATGCAGTGCATAGGACAGTGGAGCTGACAAACTGAGGACTGTGCAGTGCAGATGACAATGTGAGGACCGTTCAGTGTATAGGACAGTGGAGCTTACAAACTGAGGACTGTGCAGTGCAGATGACAATGTGAGGACAGCGCAGTGTATAGGACAGTGGAGCTGACAAACTGAGGACTGTGCAGTGCAGATGACAATGTGAGGACCGTGCAGTGTATAGGACAGTGGAGTTGACAAACTGAGGACTGTGCAGTGCAAATGACAATGTGAGGACAGCGCAGTGTATAGGACAGTGGAGCTGACAAACTGAGGACTGTGCAGTGCAGATGACAATGTGAGGACCGTGCAGTGTATAGGACAGTGGAGCTGACAAACTGAGGACTGTGGAGTGCAGATGACAATGTGAGGACCGTGCAGTGTATAGGACAGTGGAGCTGACAAACTGAGGACTGTGCAGTGCAGATGACAATGTGAAGACCGTGCAGTGTATAGTACAGTGTAGCTGAAAAACTGAGGACTGTGCGGGTAAGATGACAATGTGAGGACCGCGCAGTGTATAGGACAGTGGAGCTGACAAACTGAGGACTGTGTGGTGCAGATGACAATGTAAGGACAGCGCAATGTATAGGACAGTGGAGCTGACAAACTGAGGACTGGGAAGTGCAGATGACAATGTGAGGACCGTGCAGTGTATAGGACAGTGTAGCTGACAAACTGAGGACTGTGTGGTGCAGATGACAATGTGAGGACAGCGCAGTGTATAGGACAGTGGATCTGACAAACTGAGGACTGTGCAGTGCAGATGACAATGTGAGGACCATGCAGTGTATAGGACAGTGGAGCTGACAGACTGAGGACTGTGCAGTGCAGATGACAATGTGAGGACCATGCAGTGTATAGGACAGTGGAGCTTACAAACTGAGGACTGTGCAGTGCAGATGACAATGTGAGGACCGTGCAGTGTATAGGACAGTGGAGCTGACAGACTGAGGACTGTGCAGTGCAGATGACAATGTGAGGACCATGCAGTGTATAGGACAGTGGAGCTTACAAACTGAGGACTGTGCAGTGCAGATGACAATGTGAGGACAGCGCAGTGTATAGGACAGTGGACCTGACAAACTGAGGACTGTGCAGTGCAGATGACAATGTGAGGACCGTGCAGTGTATAGGACAGTGGAGCTGACAAACTGAGGACTGTGGAGTGCAGATGACAATGTGAGGACCGTGCAGTGTATAGGACAGTGGAGCTGACAAACTGAGGACTGTGCAGTGCAGATGACAATGTGAAGACCGTGCAGTGTATAGTACAGTGTAGCTGAAAAACTGAGGACTGTGCGGTTAAGATGACAATGTGAGGACCGCGCAGTGTATAGGACAGTGGAGCTGACAAACTGAGGACTGTGTTGTGCAGATGACAATGTAAGGACAGCGCAATGTATAGGACAGTGGAGCTGACAAACTGAGGACTGGGCAGTGCAGATGACAATGTGAGGACCGTGCAGTGTATAGGACAGTGGAGCTGACAAACAGAGGACTGTGCAGTGCAGATGACAATGTGAGGACCGTGCAGTGTATAGGACAGTGGAGCTGACAAACTGAGGACTGTGGAGTGCAGATGACAATGTGAGGACCGTGCAGTGTATAGGACAGTGGAGCTGACAAACAGAGGACTGTGCAGTGCAGATGACAATGTGAGGACCGTGCAGTGTATAGGACAGTGGAACTGACAAACAGAGAACTGTGCAGTGCAGATGACAATGTGAGGACCGTGCAGTGTATAGGACAGTGGAGCTGACAAACTGAGGACTGTGCAGTGCAGATGACAATGTGAGGACAGCGCAGTGTATAGGACAGTGTAGCTGACAAACTGAGGACTGTGCGGTGAAGATGACAATGTGAGGACCGCGCAGTGTATAGGACAGTGGAGCTGACAAACTGAGGACTGTACAGTACAGATGACAATGTGAGGACCATGCAGTGTATAGGATAGTGGAGTTGACAGACTGAGGACTGTGAAGTGGAGATGACATTGTGAGGACCGTGCAGTGTATAGGACAGTGGAGCTGAAAAACTGAGGACTGTGCAGTGCAGATGACAATGTGAATACCGTGCAGTGTATAGGACTGTGGTGCTGACAAACTGAGGACTGTGCAGTGCAGATGACAATGTGAGGACCGTGCAGTGTATAGGACAGTGAAGCTGACAAACTGAGGACTGTGCAGTGGAGATGACAATATGAGGACGGTGCAGTGTATAGGACAGTGGAGCTGAAAAACTGAGGACTGTGCAGTGCAGATGACAATGTGAAGACCGTGCAGTGTATAGGACAGTGGAGCTGAAAAACTGAGGACTGTGCGGTGCAGATGACAATGTGAGGACCGTGCAGTGTATAGGACAGTGGTGCTGACAAACTGAGGACTGTGCGGTGCAGATGACAATGTGAGGACAGTGCAGTGTATAGGACAGTGGTGCTGACAAACTGAGGACTGTGCGGTGCAGATGACAATGTGAGGACTGCGCAGTGTATAGGACAGTGGAGCTGACAAACTGAGGACTGTGCGGTGCAGATGACAATGTGAGGACAGCGCAGTGTATAGGACAGTGGAGCTGACAAACTGAGGACTGTGTGGTGCAGGTGACAATGTGAGGACAGCGCAGTGTATAGGACAGTGGAGCTGACAAACTGAGGACTGTGCAGTGCAGATGACAATGTGAGGACCATGCAGTGTATAGGATAGTGGAGCTGACAGACTGAGGACTGTGCAGTGCAGATGACAATGTGAG
Source organism: Leptodactylus fuscus (assembly GCF_031893055.1). Lineage (NCBI taxonomy): Eukaryota > Metazoa > Chordata > Amphibia > Anura > Leptodactylidae > Leptodactylus > Leptodactylus fuscus. The sequence goes on along the minus strand of NC_134268.1, from coordinate 2,420,599 downwards.
GACCGTGCAGTGTATAGGACAGTGGAGCTGACAAACTGAGGACTGTGCAGTGGAGATGACAATGTGAAGACCGTGCAGTGTATAGGACAGTGGAGCTGACAAACTGAGGACTGTGCAGTGCAGATGACAATGTGAGGACAGCGCAGTGTATAGGACAGTGGAGCTGACAAACTGAGGACTGTGCAGTGCAGATGACAATGTGAGGACCGTGCAGTGTATAGGACAGTGGAGCTGACAAACTGAGGACTGTGCAGTGCAGATGACAATGTAAGGACCGTGCAGTGTATAGGACAGTGGAGCTGACAAACTGAGGACTGTGCAGTGCAGATGACAATGTGAGGACATCGCAGTGTATAGGACAGTGGAACTGACAAACTGAGGACTGTGCAGTGCAGATGACAATGTGAGGACAGCGCAGTGTATAGGACAGTGGAGCTGACAAACTGAGGACTGTGCAGTGCAGATGACAATGTGAAGACAGCGCAGTGTATAGGACAGTGGAGCTGACAAACTGAGGACTGTGCGGTGCAGATGAAAATGTGAGGACTGCGCAGTGTGTAGGACAGTGGAGCTGACAAACTGAGGACTGTGCGGTGCAGATGACAATGTGAGGACAGCGCAGTGTATAGGACAGTGGAGCTGACAAACTGAAGACTGTGTGGTGCAGATGACAATGTGAGGACAGCGCAGTGTATAGGACAGTGGAGCTGACAAACTGAGGACTGTGCAGTGCAGATGACAATGTGAGGACCATGCAGTGTATAGGATAGTGGAGCTGACAGACTGAGGACTGTGCAGTGCAGATGACAATGCGAGGACCATGCAGTGTATAGGACAGTGGAGCTGACAAACTGAGGACTGTGCAGTGCAGATGACAATGTGAGGAATGTGCAGTGTATAGGACAGTGGAGCTGACAAACTGAGGACTGTGCAGTGGAGATGACAATGTGAGGACCGTGCAGTGTATAGGACAGTGGAGCTGACAAACTGAGGACTGTGCAGTGGAGATGACAATGTGAAGACCGTGCAGTGTATAGGACAGTGGAGCTGACAAACTGAGGACTGTGCAGTGGAGATGACAATGTGAGGACCGTGCAGTGTATAGGACAGTGGAGCTGAAAAACTGAGGACTGTGCAGTGCAGATGACAATGTGAATACCGTGCAGTGTATAGGACAGTGGTGCTGACAAACTGAGGACTGTGCGGTGAAGATGACAATGTGAGGACCGCGCAGTGTATAGGACAGTGGAGCTTACAAACTGAGGACTGTGCAGTGCAGATGACAATGTGAGGACCGTGCAGTGTATAGGACAGTGGAGCTGACAGACTGAGGACTGTGCAGTGCGGATGACAATGTGAGGACCATGCAGTGTTTAGGACAGTGGAGCTTACAAACTGAGGACTGTGCAGTGCAGATGACAATGTGAGGACAGCGCAGTGTATAGGACAGTGGAGCTGACAAACTGAGGACTGTGCAGTGCAGATGACAATGTGAGGACCGTGCAGTGTATAGGACAGTGGAGCTGACAAACTGAGGACTGTGCAGTGCAGATGACAATGTGAGGACAGCGCAGTGTATAGGACAGTTGAGCTGACAAACTGAGGACTGTACAGTGCAGATGACAATGTGAGGACCGTGCAGTGTATAGGACAGTGGAGCTGACAAACTGAGGACTGTGGAGTGCAGATGACAATGTGAGGACCGTGCAGTGTATAGGACAGTGGAGCTGACAAACTGAGGACTGTGCGGTGCAGATGACAATGTGAAGACCGTGCAGTGTATAGTACAGTGTAGCTGAAAAACTGAGGACTGTGCGGTTAAGATGACAATGTGAGGACCGCGCAGTGTATAGGACAGTGGAGCTGACAAACTGAGGACTGTGCGGTGTAGATGACAATGTAAGGACAGCGCAATGTATAGGACAGTGGAGCTGACAAACTGAGGACTGTGTGGTGCAGATGACAATGTGAGGACAGCGCAGTGTATAGGACAGTGGATCTGACAAACTGAGGACTGTGCAGTGCAGATGACAATGTGAGGACCATGCAGTGTATAGGACAGTGGAGCTTACAAACTGAGGACTGTGCAGTGCAGATGACAATGTGAGGACCGTGCAGTGTATAGGACAGTGGAGCTGACAGACTGAGGACTGTGCAGTGCAGATGACAATGTGAGGACCATGCAGTGCATAGGACAGTGGAGCTGACAAACTGAGGACTGTGCAGTGCAGATGACAATGTGAGGACCGTTCAGTGTATAGGACAGTGGAGCTTACAAACTGAGGACTGTGCAGTGCAGATGACAATGTGAGGACAGCGCAGTGTATAGGACAGTGGAGCTGACAAACTGAGGACTGTGCAGTGCAGATGACAATGTGAGGACCGTGCAGTGTATAGGACAGTGGAGCTGACAAACTGAGGACTGTGCAGTGCAAATGACAATGTGAGGACAGCGCAGTGTATAGGACAGTGGAGCTGACAAACTGAGGACTGTGCAGTGCAGATGACAATGTGAGGACCGTGCAGTGTATAGGACAGTGGAGCTGACAAACTGAGGACTGTGGAGTGCAGATGATAATGTGAGGACCGTGCAGTGTATAGGACAGTGGAGCTGACAAACTGAGGACTGTGCAGTGCAGATGACAATGTGAAGACCGTGCAGTGTATAGTACAGTGTAGCTGAAAAACTGAGGACTGTGCGGGTAAGATGACAATGTGAGGACCGCGCAGTGTATAGGACAGTGGAGCTGACAAACTGAGGACTGTGTGGTGCAGATGACAATGTAAGGACAGCGCAATGTATAGGACAGTGGAGCTGACAAACTGAGGACTGGGAAGTGCAGATGACAATGTGAGGACCGTGCAGTGTATAGGACAGTGTAGCTGACAAACTGAGGACTGTGTGGTGCAGATGACAATGTGAGGACAGCGCAGTGTATAGGACAGTGGATCTGACAAACTGAGGACTGTGCAGTGCAGATGACAATGTGAGGACCATGCAGTGTATAGGACAGTGGAGCTGACAGACTGAGGACTGTGCAGTGCAGATGACAATGTGAGGACCATGCAGTGTATAGGACAGTGGAGCTTACAAACTGAGGACTGTGCAGTGCAGATGACAATGTGAGGACCGTGCAGTGTATAGGACAGTGGAGCTGACAGACTGAGGACTGTGCAGTGCAGATGACAATGTGAGGACCATGCAGTGTATAGGACAGTGGAGCTTACAAACTGAGGACTGTGCAGTGCAGATGACAATGTGAGGACAGCGCAGTGTATAGGACAGTGGAGCTGACAAACTGAGGACTGTGCAGTGCAGATGACAATGTGAGGACCGTGCAGTGTATAGGACAGTGGAGCTGACAAACTGAGGACTGTGGAGTGCAGATGACAATGTGAGGACCGTGCAGTGTATAGGACAGTGGAGCTGACAAACTGAGGACTGTGCAGTGCAGATGACAATGTGAAGACCGTGCAGTGTATAGTACAGTGTAGCTGAAAAACTGAGGACTGTGCGGTTAAGATGACAATGTGAGGACCGCGCAGTGTATAGGACAGTGGAGCTGACAAACTGAGGACTGTGTTGTGCAGATGACAATGTAAGGACAGCGCAATGTATAGGACAGTGGAGCTGACAAACTGAGGACTGGGCAGTGCAGATGACAATGTGAGGACCGTGCAGTGTATAGGACAGTGGAGCTGACAAACAGAGGACTGTGCAGTGCAGATGACAATGTGAGGACCGTGCAGTGTATAGGACAGTGGAGCTGACAAACTGAGGACTGTGGAGTGCAGATGACAATGTGAGGACCGTGCAGTGTATAGGACAGTGGAGCTGACAAACAGAGGACTGTGCAGTGCAGATGACAATGTGAGGACCGTGCAGTGTATAGGACAGTGGAACTGACAAACAGAGGACTGTGCAGTGCAGATGACAATGTGAGGACCGTGCAGTGTATAGGACAGTGGAGCTGACAAACTGAGGACTGTGCAGTGCAGATGACAATGTGAGGACAGCGCAGTGTATAGGACAGTGTAGCTGACAAACTGAGGACTGTGCGGTGAAGATGACAATGTGAGGACCGCGCAGTGTATAGGACAGTGGAGCTGACAAACTGAGGACTGTACAGTACAGATGACAATGTGAGGACCATGCAGTGTATAGGATAGTGGAGTTGACAGACTGAGGACTGTGAAGTGGAGATGACATTGTGAGGACCGTGCAGTGTATAGGACAGTGGAGCTGAAAAACTGAGGACTGTGCAGTGCAGATGACAATGTGAATACCGTGCAGTGTATAGGACTGTGGTGCTGACAAACTGAGGATTGTGCAGTGCAGATGACAATGTGAGGACCGTGCAGTGTATAGGACAGTGAAGCTGACAAACTGAGGACTGTGCAGTGGAGATGACAATATGAGGACGGTGCAGTGTATAGGACAGTGGAGCTGAAAAACTGAGGACTGTGCAGTGCAGATGACAATGTGAAGACCGTGCAGTGTATAGGACAGTGGAGCTGAAAAACTGAGGACTGTGCGGTGCAGATGACAATGTGAGGACCGTGCAGTGTATAGGACAGTGGAGCTGACAAACAGAGGACTGTGCAGTGCAGATGACAATGTGAGGACTGTGCAGTGTATAGGACAGTGGAGCTGACAAACAGAGGACTGTGCAGTGCAGATGACAATGTGAGGAAAATGCAGTGTATAGGACAGTGGAGCTGACAAACTGAGGACTGTGCGGTGCAGATGACAATGTGAGGACAGCGCAGTGTATAGGACAGTGGAGCTGACAAACTGAGGACTGTGCAGTGCAGATGACAATGTGAGGACCGTGCAGTGTATAGGACAGTGGAGCTGACAAACTGAGGACTGTGCAGTGCAGATGACAATGTGAGGAACGTGCAGTGTATAGGACAGTGGAGCTGACAAACTGAGGACTGTGCAGTGGAAATGACAAGGTGAGGACCGTGCAGTGTATAGGACAGTGGTGCTGACAAACTGAGGACTGTGCAGTGGAGATGACAATGTGAAGACCGTGCAGTGTATAGGACAGTGGAGCTGACAAACTGTGGACTGTGCAGTGGAGATGACAATGTGAGGACCGTGCAGTGTATAGGACAGTGGAGCTGACAAACTGTGGACTGTGCAGTGGAGATGACAATGTGAAGACCGTGCAGTGTATAGGACAGTGGTGCTGACAAACTGAGGACTGTGCAGTGCAGATGACAATGTGAAGACCGTGCAGTGTATAGGACAGTGGAGCTGAAAAACTGAGGACTGGGCAGTGCAGATGACAATGTGAGGACTGTGCAGTGTATAGGACAGTGGAGCTGACAAACAGAGGACTGTGCAGTGCAGATGACAATGTGAGGACCGTGCAGTGTATAGGACAGTGGAGCTGACAAACAGTGGACTGTGCAGTGCAGATGACAATGTGAGGACCGTGCAGAGTATAGGACAGTGGAGCTAACAAACTGAGGACTGTGCAGTGCAGAAGACAATGTGAGGACAGTGCAGTGTATAGGACAGTGGAGCTTGCAAAATGAGGACTGTGCGGTGAAGATTACAATGTGAGGACCGCGCAGTGTATAGGACAGTGGAGCTGACAAACTGAGGACTGTGCGGTGAAGATGACAATGTGAGGACCGCGCAGTGTATAGGACAGTGGAGCTGACAAACTGAGGACTGTGCGGTGCAGATGACAATGTGAGGACTGCGCAGTGTATAGGACAGTGGAGCTGACAAACTGAGGACTGTGCGGTGCAGATGACAATGTGAGGACAGCGCAGTGTATAGGACAGTGGAGCTGACAAACTGAGGACTGTGTGGTGCAGGTGACAATGTGAGGACAGCGCAGTGTATAGGACAGTGGAGCTGACAAACTGAGGACTGTGCAGTGCAGATGACAATGTGAGGACCATGCAGTGTATAGGATAGTGGAGCTGACAGACTGAGGACTGTGCAGTGCAGATGACAATGTGAGGACCGTGCAGTGTATAGGACAGTGGAGCTGACAAACTGAGGACTGTGCAGTGGAGATGACAATGTGAAGACCGTGCAGTGTATAGGACAGTGGAGCTGACAAACTGAGGACTGTGCAGTGCAGATGACAATGTGAGGACAGCGCAGTGTATAGGACAGTGGAGCTGACAAACTGAGGACTGTGCAGTGCAGATGACAATGTGAGGACCGTGCAGTGTATAGGACAGTGGAGCTGACAAACTGAGGACTGTGCAGTGCAGATGACAATGTAAGGACCGTGCAGTGTATAGGACAGTGGAGCTGACAAACTGAGGACTGTGCAGTGCAGATGACAATGTGAGGACATCGCAGTGTATAGGACAGTGGAACTGACAAACTGAGGACTGTGCAGTGCAGATGACAATGTGAGGACAGCGCAGTGTATAGGACAGTGGAGCTGACAAACTGAGGACTGTGCAGTGCAGATGACAATGTGAAGACAGCGCAGTGTATAGGACAGTGGAGCTGACAAACTGAGGACTGTGCGGTGCAGATGAAAATGTGAGGACTGCGCAGTGTGTAGGACAGTGGAGCTGACAAACTGAGGACTGTGCGGTGCAGATGACAATGTGAGGACAGCGCAGTGTATAGGACAGTGGAGCTGACAAACTGAAGACTGTGTGGTGCAGATGACAATGTGAGGACAGCGCAGTGTATAGGACAGTGGAGCTGACAAACTGAGGACTGTGCAGTGCAGATGACAATGTGAGGACCATGCAGTGTATAGGATAGTGGAGCTGACAGACTGAGGACTGTGCAGTGCAGATGACAATGCGAGGACCATGCAGTGTATAGGACAGTGGAGCTGACAAACTGAGGACTGTGCAGTGCAGATGACAATGTGAGGAATGTGCAGTGTATAGGACAGTGGAGCTGACAAACTGAGGACTGTGCAGTGGAGATGACAATGTGAGGACCGTGCAGTGTATAGGACAGTGGAGCTGACAAACTGAGGACTGTGCAGTGGAGATGACAATGTGAAGACCGTGCAGTGTATAGGACAGTGGAGCTGACAAACTGAGGACTGTGCAGTGGAGATGACAATGTGAGGACCGTGCAGTGTATAGGACAGTGGAGCTGAAAAACTGAGGACTGTGCAGTGCAGATGACAATGTGAATACCGTGCAGTGTATAGGACAGTGGTGCTGACAAACTGAGGACTGTGCGGTGAAGATGACAATGTGAGGACCGCGCAGTGTATAGGACAGTGGAGCTGACAAACTGAGGACTGTGCGTTGCAGATGACAATGTGAGGACAGCGCAGTGTATAGGACAGTGGAGCTGACAAACTGAGGACTGGGCAGTGCAGATGACAATGTGAGGACAGCGCAGTGTATAGGACAGTGGAGCTGACAAACTGAGGACTGTGCAGTGCAGATGACAATGTGAGAACCGTGCAGTGTATAGGACAGTGGAGCTGACAAACTGAGGACTGTGCAGTGCAGATGACAATGTGAGGACAGCGCAGTGTATAGGACAGTGGAGCTGACAAACTGAGGACTGTGCAGTGCAGATGACAATGTGAGGACTGTGCAGTGTATAGGACAGTGTAGCTAAAAAACTGAGGACTGTGCGGTTAAGATGACAATGTGAGGACCGTGCAGTGTATAGGACAGTGGAGCTGACAAACTGAGGACTGTGCGGTGCAGATGACAATGTGAGGACATCGCAGTGTATAGGACAGTGGATCTGACAAACTGAGGACTGTGCAGTGCAGATGACAATGTGAGGACCATGCAGTGTATAGGACAGTGGAGCTGACAGACTGAGGACTGTGCAGTGCAGATGACAATGTGAGGACCATGCAGTGTATAGGACAGTGGAGCTTACAAACTGAGGACTGTGCAGTGCAGATGACAATGTGAGGACCGTGCAGTGTATAGGACAGTGGAGCTGACAGACTGAGGACTGTGCAGTGCAGATGACAATGTGAGGACCATGCAGTGTATAGGACAGTGGAGCTTACAAACTGAGGACTGTGCAGTGCAGATGACAATGTGAGGACAGCGCAGTGTATAGGACAGTGGAGCTGACAAACTGAGGACTGTGCAGTGCAGATGACAATGTGAGGACCGTGCAGTGTATAGGACAGTGGAGCTGACAAACTGAGGACTGTGCAGTGCAGATGACAATGTGAGGACCGTGCAGTGTGTAGGACAGTGGAGCTGACAAACTGAGGACTGTGCGGTGCAGATGACAATGTGAAGACCGTGCAGTGTATAGTACAGTGTAGCTAAAAAACTGAGGACTGTGCGGTTAAGATGACAATGTGAGGACCGCGCAGTGTATAGGACAGTGGAGCTGACAAACTGAGGACTGTGCGGTGCAGATGACAATGTGAGGACATCGCAGTGTATAGGACAGTGGATCTGACAAACTGAGGACTGTGCAGTGCAGATGACAATGTGAGGACCATGCAGTGTATAGGACAGTGGAGCTGACAGACTGAGGACTGTGCAGTGCAGATGACAATGTGAGGACCATGCAGTGTATAGGACAGTGGAGCTTACAAACTGAGGACTGTGCAGTGCAGATGACAATGTGAGGACCGTGCAGTGTATAGGACAGTGGAGCTGACAGACTGAGGACTGTGCAGTGCAGATGACAATGTGAGGACCATGCAGTGTATAGGACAGTGGAGCTTACAAACTGAGGACTGTGCAGTGCAGATGACAATGTGAGGACAGCGCAGTGTATAGGACAGTGGAGCTGACAAACTGAGGACTGTGCAGTGCAGATGACAATGTGAGGACCGTGCAGTGTATAGGACAGTGGAGCTGACAAACTGAGGACTGTGCAGTGCAGATGACAATGTGAGGACAGCGCAGTGTATAGGACAGTGGAGCTGACAAACTGAAGACTGTGCAGTGCAGATGACAATGTGAGGACCGTGCAGTGTATAGGACAGTGGAGCTGACAAACTGAGGACTGTGCAGTGCAGATGACAATGTGAGGACAGCGCAGTGTATAGGACAGTGGAGCTGACAAACTGAGGACTGTGCAGTGCAGATGACAATGTGAGGACCATGCAGTGTATAGGATAGTGGAGCTGACAGACTGAGGACTGTGCAGTGCAGATGACAATGCGAGGACCGTGCAGTGTATAGGACAGTGGAGCTGACAAACTGAGGACTGTGCAGTGCAGATGACAATGTGAGGACCGTGCAGTGTATAGGACAGTGGAGCTGACAAACTGAGGACTGTGCAGTGCAGATGACAATGTGAGGACCGTGCAGTGTATAGGACAGTGGAGCTGACAGACTGAGGACTGTGCAGTGCAGATGACAATGTGAGGACCATGCAGTGTATAGGACAGTGGAGCTTACAAACTGAGGACTGTGCAGTGCAGATGACAATGTGAGGACAGCGCAGTGTATAGGACAGTGGAGCTGACAAACTGAAGACTGTGCAGTGCAGATGACAATGTGAGGACCGTGCAGTGTATAGGACAGTGGAGCTGACAAACTGAGGACTGTGCAGTGCAGATGACAATGTGAGGACAGCGCAGTGTATAGGACAGTGGAGCTGACAAACTGAGGACTGTGCAGTGCAGATGACAATGTGAGGACCATGCAGTGTATAGGATAGTGGAGCTGACAGACTGAGGACTGTGCAGTGCAGATGACAATGCGAGGACCGTGCAGTGTATAGGACAGTGGAGCTGACAAACTGAGGACTGTGCAGTGGAGATGACAATGTGAGGACCGTGCCGTGTATAGGACAGTGGAGCTGACAAACTGAGGACTGTGCGGTGCAAATGACAATGTGAGGACTGCGCAGTGTATAGGACAGTGGAGTTGGCAAACTGAGGACTGTGCGGTGCAGATGACAATGTGAGGACAGCGCAGTGTATAGGACAGTAGAGCTGACAAACTGAGGACTGTGTGGTGCAGATGACAATGTGAGGACAGCGCAGTGTATAGGACAGTGAAGCTGACAAACTGAGGACTGTGCAGTGCAGATGACAATGTGAGGACCATGCAGTGTATAGGATAGTGGAGCTGACAGACTGAGGACTGTGCAGTGCAAATGACAATGTGAGGACCGTGCAGTGTATAGGACAGTGGAGCTGACAAACTGAGGACTGTGCAGTGCAGATGACAATGTGAGGACCGTGTAGTGTATAGGACAGTGGAGCTGACAAACTGAGGACTGTGCAGTGGAGATGACAATGTGAAGACCGTGCAGTGTATAGGACAGTGGAGCTGACAAACTGAGGACTGTGCAGTGGAGATGACAATGTGAGGACCGTGCAGTGTATAGGACAGTGGAGCTTAAAAACTGAGGACTGTGGAGTGCAGATGACAATGTGAAGACCGTGCAGTGTATAGGACAGTGGTGCTGACAAACTGAGGACTGTGCAGTGCAGATGACAATGTGAGGACCGTGCAGTGTATAGGACAGTGAAGCTGACAAACTGAGGACTGTGCAGTGGAGATGACAATATGAGGACGGTGCAGTGTATAGGACAGTGGAGCTCAAAAACTGAGGACTGTGCAGTGCAGATGACAATATGAGGACCGTGCAGTGTAAAGGACAGTGGAGCTGACAAACAGAGGACTGTGCAGTGCAGCTGACAATGTGAGGACCGTGCAGTGTATAGGACAGTGGAGCTGACAAACTGAGGACTGTGCAGTGCAGATGACAATGTGAGGACAGCGCAGTGTATAGGACAGTGGAGCTGACAAACTGAGGACTGTGCAGTGCAGATGACAATGTGAGGACCGTGCAGTGTATAGGACAGTGGAGCTGACAAACTGAGGACTGTGCAGTGCAGATGACAATGTGAGGACCGTGCAGTGTGTAGGACAGTGGAGCTGACAAACTGAGGACTGTGCGGTGCAGATGACAATGTGAAGACCGTGCAGTGTATAGTACAGTGTAGCTGAAAAACTGAGGACTGTGCGGTTAAGATGACAATGTGAGGACCGCGCAGTGTATAGGACAGTGGAGCTGACAAACTGAGGACTGTGCGGTGCAGATGACAATGTGAGGACAGCGCAGTGTATAGGACAGTGGAGCTGACAAACTGAGGACTGTGCAGTGCAGATGACAATGTGAGGACCATGCAGTGTATAGGACAGTGGAGCTGACAGACTGAGGACTGTGCAGTGCAGATGACAATGTGAGGACCATGCAGTGTATAGGACAGTGGAGCTTACAAACTGAGGACTGTGCAGTGCAGATGACAATGTGAGGACCGTGCAGTGTATAGGACAGTGGAGCTGACAGACTGAGGACTGTGCAGTGCAGATGACAATGTGAGGACCATGCAGTGTATAGGACAGTGGAGCTTACAAACTGAGGACTGTGCAGTGCAGATGACAATGTGAGGACAGCGCAGTGTATAGGACAGTGGAGCTGACAAACTGAGGACTGTGCAGTGCAGATGACAATGTGAGGACCGTGCAGTGTATAGGACAGTGGAGCTGACAAACTGAGGACTGTGCAGTGCAGATGACAATGTGAGGACAGCGCAGTGTATAGGACAGTGGAGCTGACAAACTGAGGACTGTGCAGTGCAGATGACAATGTGAGGACCGTGCAGTGTATAGGACAGTGGAGCTGACAAACTGAGGACTGTGTGGTGCAGATGACAATGTGAGGACAGCGCAGTGTATAGGACAGTGAAGCTGACAAACTGAGGACTGTGCAGTGCAGATGACAATGTGAGGACCATGCAGTGTATAGGATAGTGGAGCTGACAGACTGAGGACTGTGTAGTGCAGATGACAATGTGAGGACCGTGCAGTGTATAGGACAGTGGAGCTGACAAACTGAGGACTGTGCAGTGCAGATGACAATGTGAGGACCGTGTAGTGTATAGGACAGTGGAGCTGACAAACTGAGGACTGTGCAGTGGAGATGACAATGTGAAGACCGTGCAGTGTATAGGACAGTGGAGCTGACAAACTGAGGACTGTGCAGTGGAGATGACAATGTGAGGACCATGCAGTGTATAGGACAGTGGAGCTTAAAAACTGAGGACTGTGGAGTGCAGATGACAATGTGAAGACCGTGCAGTGTATAGGACAGTGGTGCTGACAAACTGAGGACTGTGCAGTGCAGATGACAATGTGAGGACAGTGCAGTGTATAGGACAGTGAAGCTGACAAACTGAGGACTGTGCAGTGGAGATGACAATATGAGGACGGTGCAGTGTATAGGACAGTGGAGCTCAAAAACTGAGGACTGTGCAGTGGAGATGACAATGTGAGGACCGTGCAGTGTATAGGACAGTTAAGCTGACAAACTGAGGACTGTGCAGTGCAGATGACAATGTGAGGACAGCGCAGTGTATAGGACAGTGGAGCTGACAAACTGAGGACTGTGCAGTGCAGATGACAATGTGAGGACCGTGCAGTGTATAGGACAGTGGAGCTGACAAACTGAGGACTGTGCAGTGCAGATGACAATGTGAGGACCGTGCAGTGTGTAGGACAGTGGAGCTGAAGAACTGAGGACTGTGCGGTGCAGATGACAATGTGAAGCCCGTGCAGTGTATAGTACAGTGTAGCTGAAAAACTGAGGACTGTGCGGTTAAGATGACAATGTGAGGACCGCGCAGTGTATAGGACAGTGGAGCTGACAAACTGAGGACTTTGCGGTGCAGATGACAATGTGAGGACATCGCAGTGTATAGGACAGTGGATCTGACAAACTGAAGACTGTGCAGTGCAGATGACAATGTGAGGACCATGCAGTGTATAGGACAGTGGAGCTGACAGACTGAGGACTGTGCAGTGCAGATGACAATGTGAGGACCATGCAGTGTATAGGACAGTGGAGCTTACAAACTGAGGACTGTGCAGTGCAGATGACAATGTGAGGACCGTGCAGTGTATAGGACAGTGGAGCTGACAGACTGAGGACTGTGCAGTGCAGATGACAATGTGAGTACCATGCAGTGTATAGGACAGTGGAGCTTACAAACTGAGGACTGTGCAGTGCAGATGACAATGTGAGGACAGCGCAGTGTATAGGACAGTGGAGCTGACAAACTGAGGACTGTGCAGTGCAGATGACAATGTGAGGACCGTGCAGTGTATAGGACAGTGGAGCTGACAAACTGAGGACTGTGCAGTGCAGATGACAATGTGAGGACCGTGCAGTGTGTAGGACAGTGGAGCTGACAAACTGAGGACTGTGCGGTGCAGATGACAATGTGAAGACCGTGCAGTGTATAGTACAGTGTAGCTAAAAAACTGAGGACTGTGCGGTTAAGATGACAATGTGAGGACCGCGCAGTGTATAGGACAGTGGAGCTGACAAACTGAGGACTGTGCGGTGCAGATGACAATGTGAGGACATCGCAGTGTATAGGACAGTGGATCTGACAAACTGAGGACTGTGCAGTGCAGATGACAATGTGAGGACCATGCAGTGTATAGGACAGTGGAGCTGACAGACTGAGGACTGTGCAGTGCAGATGACAATGTGAGGACCATGCAGTGTATAGGACAGTGGAGCTTACAAACTGAGGACTGTGCAGTGCAGATGACAATGTGAGGACCGTGCAGTGTATAGGACAGTGGAGCTGACAGACTGAGGACTGTGCAGTGCAGATGACAATGTGAGGACCATGCAGTGTATAGGACAGTGGAGCTTACAAACTGAGGACTGTGCAGTGCAGATGACAATGTGAGGACAGCGCAGTGTATAGGACAGTGGAGCTGACAAACTGAGGACTGTGCAGTGCAGATGACAATGTGAGGACCGTGCAGTGTATAGGACAGTGGAGCTGACAAACTGAGGACTGTGCAGTGCAGATGACAATGTGAGGACAGCGCAGTGTATAGGACAGTGGAGCTGACAAACTGAAGACTGTGCAGTGCAGATGACAATGTGAGGACCGTGCAGTGTATAGGACAGTGGAGCTGACAAACTGAGGACTGTGCAGTGCAGATGACAATGTGAGGACAGCGCAGTGTATAGGACAGTGGAGCTGACAAACTGAGGACTGTGCAGTGCAGATGACAATGTGAGGACCATGCAGTGTATAGGATAGTGGAGCTGACAGACTGAGGACTGTGCAGTGCAGATGACAATGCGAGGACCGTGCAGTGTATAGGACAGTGGAGCTGACAAACTGAGGACTGTGCAGTGCAGATGACAATGTGAGGACCGTGCAGTGTATAGGACAGTGGAGCTGACAAACTGAGGACTGTGCAGTGGAGATGACAATGTGAGGACCGTGCAGTGTATAGGACAGTGGAGCTGACAAACTGAGGACTGTGCAGTGCAGATGACAATGTGAGGACCGTGCAGTGTATAGGACAGTGGAGCTGACAGACTGAGGACTGTGCAGTGCAGATGACAATGTGAGGACCATGCAGTGTATAGGACAGTGGAGCTGACAAACTGAGGACTGTGCAGTGCAGATGACAATGTGAGGACAGCGCAGTGTATAGGACAGTGGAGCTGACAAACTGAGGACTGTGCAGTGGAGATGACAATGTGAAGACCTTGCAGTGTATAGGACAGTGGAGCTGACAAACTGAGGACTGTGCAGTGGAGATGACAATGTGAGGACCGTGCCGTGTATAGGACAGTGGAGCTGAAAAACTGAGGACTGTGCAGTGCAGATGACAATGTGAATACCATGCAGTGTATAGGACAGTGGTGCTGACAAACTGAGGACTGTGCGGTGAAGATGACAATGTGAGGACCGTGCAGTGTATAGGACAGTGGAGCTGACAAACTGAGGACTGTGCGGTGCAGATGACAATGTGAGGACAGCGCAGTGTATAGGACAGTGGAGCTGACAAACTGAGGACTGTGCGGTGCAAATGACAATGTGAGGACTGCGCAGTGTATAGGACAGTGGAGTTGGCAAACTGAGGACTGTGCGGTGCAGATGACAATGTGAGGACAGCGCAGTGTATAGGACAGTAGAGCTGACAAACTGAGGACTGTGTGGTGCAGATGACAATGTGAGGACAGCGCAGTGTATAGGACAGTGAAGCTGACAAACTGAGGACTGTGCAGTGCAGATGACAATGTGAGGACCATGCAGTGTATAGGATAGTGGAGCTGACAGACTGAGGACTGTGCAGTGCAAATGACAATGTGAGGACCGTGCAGTGTATAGGACAGTGGAGCTGACAAACTGAGGACTGTGCAGTGCAGATGACAATGTGAGGACCGTGTAGTGTATAGGACAGTGGAGCTGACAAACTGAGGACTGTGCAGTGGAGATGACAATGTGAAGACCGTGCAGTGTATAGGACAGTGGAGCTGACAAACTGAGGACTGTGCAGTGGAGATGACAATGTGAGGACCGTGCAGTGTATAGGACAGTGGAGCTTAAAAACTGAGGACTGTGGAGTGCAGATGACAATGTGAAGACCGTGCAGTGTATAGGACAGTGGTGCTGACAAACTGAGGACTGTGCAGTGCAGATGACAATGTGAGGACCGTGCAGTGTATAGGACAGTGAAGCTGACAAACTGAGGACTGTGCAGTGGAGATGACAATATGAGGACGGTGCAGTGTATAGGACAGTGGAGCTCAAAAACTGAGGACTGTGCAGTGCAGATGACAATATGAGGACCGTGCAGTGTAAAGGACAGTGGAGCTGACAAACAGAGGACTGTGCAGTGCAGCTGACAATGTGAGGACCGTGCAGTGTATAGGACAGTGGAGCTGACAAACTGAGGACTGTGCAGTGCAGATGACAATGTGAGGACAGCGCAGTGTATAGGACAGTGGAGCTGACAAACTGAGGACTGTGCAGTGCAGATGACAATGTGAGGACCGTGCAGTGTATAGGACAGTGGAGCTGACAAACTGAGGACTGTGCAGTGCAGATGACAATGTGAGGACCGTGCAGTGTGTAGGACAGTGGAGCTGACAAACTGAGGACTGTGCGGTGCAGATGACAATGTGAAGACCGTGCAGTGTATAGTACAGTGTAGCTGAAAAACTGAGGACTGTGCGGTTAAGATGACAATGTGAGGACCGCGCAGTGTATAGGACAGTGGAGCTGACAAACTGAGGACTGTGCGGTGCAGATGACAATGTGAGGACAGCGCAGTGTATAGGACAGTGGAGCTGACAAACTGAGGACTGTGCAGTGCAGATGACAATGTGAGGACCATGCAGTGTATAGGACAGTGGAGCTGACAGACTGAGGACTGTGCAGTGCAGATGACAATGTGAGGACCATGCAGTGTATAGGACAGTGGAGCTTACAAACTGAGGACTGTGCAGTGCAGATGACAATGTGAGGACCGTGCAGTGTATAGGACAGTGGAGCTGACAGACTGAGGACTGTGCAGTGCAGATGACAATGTGAGGACCATGCAGTGTATAGGACAGTGGAGCTTACAAACTGAGGACTGTGCAGTGCAGATGACAATGTGAGGACAGCGCAGTGTATAGGACAGTGGAGCTGACAAACTGAGGACTGTGCAGTGCAGATGACAATGTGAGGACCGTGCAGTGTATAGGACAGTGGAGCTGACAAACTGAGGACTGTGCAGTGCAGATGACAATGTGAGGACAGCGCAGTGTATAGGACAGTGGAGCTGACAAACTGAGGACTGTGCAGTGCAGATGACAATGTGAGGACCGTGCAGTGTATAGGACAGTGGAGCTGACAAACTGAGGACTGTGTGGTGCAGATGACAATGTGAGGACAGCGCAGTGTATAGGACAGTGAAGCTGACAAACTGAGGACTGTGCAGTGCAGATGACAATGTGAGGACCATGCAGTGTATAGGATAGTGGAGCTGACAGACTGAGGACTGTGTAGTGCAGATGACAATGTGAGGACCGTGCAGTGTATAGGACAGTGGAGCTGACAAACTGAGGACTGTGCAGTGCAGATGACAATGTGAGGACCGTGTAGTGTATAGGACAGTGGAGCTGACAAACTGAGGACTGTGCAGTGGAGATGACAATGTGAAGACCGTGCAGTGTATAGGACAGTGGAGCTGACAAACTGAGGACTGTGCAGTGGAGATGACAATGTGAGGACCATGCAGTGTATAGGACAGTGGAGCTTAAAAACTGAGGACTGTGGAGTGCAGATGACAATGTGAAGACCGTGCAGTGTATAGGACAGTGGTGCTGACAAACTGAGGACTGTGCAGTGCAGATGACAATGTGAGGACAGTGCAGTGTATAGGACAGTGAAGCTGACAAACTGAGGACTGTGCAGTGGAGATGACAATATGAGGACGGTGCAGTGTATAGGACAGTGGAGCTCAAAAACTGAGGACTGTGCAGTGGAGATGACAATGTGAGGACCGTGCAGTGTATAGGACAGTTAAGCTGACAAACTGAGGACTGTGCAGTGCAGATGACAATGTGAGGACAGCGCAGTGTATAGGACAGTGGAGCTGACAAACTGAGGACTGTGCAGTGCAGATGACAATGTGAGGACCGTGCAGTGTATAGGACAGTGGAGCTGACAAACTGAGGACTGTGCAGTGCAGATGACAATGTGAGGACCGTGCAGTGTGTAGGACAGTGGAGCTGACAAACTGAGGACTGTGCGGTGCAGATGACAATGTGAAGCCCGTGCAGTGTATAGTACAGTGTAGCTGAAAAACTGAGGACTGTGCGGTTAAGATGACAATGTGAGGACCGCGCAGTGTATAGGACAGTGGAGCTGACAAACTGAGGACTTTGCGGTGCAGATGACAATGTGAGGACATCGCAGTGTATAGGACAGTGGATCTGACAAACTGAAGACTGTGCAGTGCAGATGACAATGTGAGGACCATGCAGTGTATAGGACAGTGGAGCTGACAGACTGAGGACTGTGCAGTGCAGATGACAATGTGAGGACCATGCAGTGTATAGGACAGTGGAGCTTACAAACTGAGGACTGTGCAGTGCAGATGACAATGTGAGGACCGTGCAGTGTATAGGACAGTGGAGCTGACAGACTGAGGACTGTGCAGTGCAGATGACAATGTGAGTACCATGCAGTGTATAGGACAGTGGAGCTTACAAACTGAGGACTGTGCAGTGCAGATGACAATGTGAGGACAGCGCAGTGTATAGGACAGTGGAGCTGACAAACTGAGGACTGTGCAGTGCAGATGACAATGTGAGGACCGTGCAGTGTATAGGACAGTGGAGCTGACAAACTGAGGACTGTGCAGTGCAGATGACAATGTGAGGACAGCGCAGTGTATAGGACAGTGGAGCTGACAAACTGAGGACTGTGCAGTGCAGATGACAATGTGAGGACCGTGCAGTGTATAGGACAGTGGAGCTGACAAACTGAGGACTGTGGAGTGCAGATGACAATGTGAGGACCGTGCAGTGTATAGGACAGTGGAGCTGACAAACTGAGGACTGTGCGGTGCAGATGACAATGTGAAGACCGTGCAGTGTATAGTACAGTGTAGCTGAAAAACTGAGGACTGTGCGGTTAAGATGACAATGTGAGGACCGCGCAGTGTATAGGACAGTGGAGCTGACAAACTGAGGACTGTGTGGTGCAGATGACAATGTGAGGACAGCGCAGTGTATAGGACAGTGGATCTGACAAACTGAGGACTGTGCAGTGCAGATGACAATGTGAGGATCATGCAGTGTATAGGACAGTGGAGCTGACAGACTGAGGACTGTGCAGTGCAGATGACAATGTGAGGACCATGCAGTGTATAGGACAGTGGAGCTGACAAACTGAGGACTGTGCAGTGCAGATGACAATGTGAGGACAGCGCAGTGTATAGGACAGTGGAGCTGACAAACTGAAGACTGTGCAGTGCAGATGACAATGTGAGGACCGTGCAGTGTATAGGACAGTGGAGCTGACAAACTGAGGACTGTGCAGTGCAGATGACAATGTGAGGACAGCGCAGTGTATAGGACAGTGGAGCTGACAAACTGAGGACTGTGCAGTGCAGATGACAATGTGAGGACCATGCAGTGTATAGGATAGTGGAGCTGACAGACTGAGGACTGTGCAGTGCAGATGACAATGCGAGGACCGTGCAGTGTATAGGACAGTGGAGCTGACAAACTGAGGACTGTGCAGTGCAGATGACAATGTGAGGACCGTGCAGTGTATAGGACAGTGGAGCTGACAAACTGAGGACTGTGCAGTGGAGATGACAATGTGAGGACCGTGCAGTGTATAGGACAGTGGAGCTGACAAACTGAGGACTGTGCAGTGCAGATGACAATGTGAGGACCGTGCAGTGTATAGGACAGTGGAGCTGACAGACTGAGGACTGTGCAGTGCAGATGACAATGTGAGGACCATGCAGTGTATAGGACAGTGGAGCTTACAAACTGAGGACTGTGCAGTGCAGATGACAATGTGAGGACAGCGCAGTGTATAGGACAGTGGAGCTGACAAACTGAGGACTGTGCAGTGGAGATGACAATGTGAAGACCTTGCAGTGTATAGGACAGTGGAGCTGACAAACTGAGGACTGTGCAGTGGAGATGACAATGTGAGGACCGTGCCGTGTATAGGACAGTGGAGCTGAAAAACTGAGGACTGTGCAGTGCAGATGACAATGTGAATACCATGCAGTGTATAGGACAGTGGAGCTGACAAACTGAGGACTGTGCGGTGCAGATGACAATGTGAGGACAGCGCAGTGTATAGGACAGTGGAGCTGACAAACTGAGGACTGTGCGGTGCAAATGACAATGTGAGGACTGCGCAGTGTATAGGACAGTGGAGTTGGCAAACTGAGGACTGTGCGGTGCAGATGACAATGTGAGGACAGCGCAGTGTATAGGACAGTAGAGCTGACAAACTGAGGACTGTGTGGTGCAGATGACAATGTGAGGACAGCGCAGTGTATAGGACAGTGAAGCTGACAAACTGAGGACTGTGCAGTGCAGATGACAATGTGAGGACCATGCAGTGTATAGGATAGTGGAGCTGACAGACTGAGGACTGTGCAGTGCAAATGACAATGTGAGGACCGTGCAGTGTATAGGACAGTGGAGCTGACAAACTGAGGACTGTGCAGTGCAGATGACAATGTGAGGACCGTGTAGTGTATAGGACAGTGGAGCTGACAAACTGAGGACTGTGCAGTGGAGATGACAATGTGAAGACCGTGCAGTGTATAGGACAGTGGAGCTGACAAACTGAGGACTGTGCAGTGGAGATGACAATGTGAGGACCGTGCAGTGTATAGGACAGTGGAGCTTAAAAACTGAGGACTGTGGAGTGCAGATGACAATGTGAAGACCGTGCAGTGTATAGGACAGTGGTGCTGACAAACTGAGGACTGTGCAGTGCAGATGACAATGTGAGGACCGTGCAGTGTATAGGACAGTGAAGCTGACAAACTGAGGACTGTGCAGTGGAGATGACAATATGAGGACGGTGCAGTGTATAGGACAGTGGAGCTCAAAAACTGAGGACTGTGCAGTGCAGATGACAATATGAGGACCGTGCAGTGTAAAGGACAGTGGAGCTGACAAACAGAGGACTGTGCAGTGCAGCTGACAATGTGAGGACCGTGCAGTGTATAGGACAGTGGAGCTGACAAACTGAGGACTGTGCAGTGCAGATGACAATGTGAGGACAGCGCAGTGTATAGGACAGTGGAGCTGACAAACTGAGGACTGTGCAGTGCAGATGACAATGTGAGGACCGTGCAGTGTATAGGACAGTGGAGCTGACAAACTGAGGACTGTGCAGTGCAGATGACAATGTGAGGGCCGTGCAGTGTGTAGGACAGTGGAGCTGACAAACTGAGGACTGTGCGGTGCAGATGACAATGTGAAGACCGTGCAGTGTATAGTACAGTGTAGCTGAAAAACTGAGGACTGTGCGGTTAAGATGACAATGTGAGGACCGCGCAGTGTATAGGACAGTGGAGCTGACAAACTGAGGACTGTGCGGTGCAGATGACAATGTGAGGACAGCGCAGTGTATAGGACAGTGGAGCTGACAAACTGAGGACTGTGCAGTGCAGATGACAATGTGAGGACCATGCAGTGTATAGGACAGTGGAGCTGACAGACTGAGGACTGTGCAGTGCAGATGACAATGTGAGGACCATGCAGTGTATAGGACAGTGGAGCTTACAAACTGAGGACTGTGCAGTGCAGATGACAATGTGAGGACCGTGCAGTGTATAGGACAGTGGAGCTGACAGACTGAGGACTGTGCAGTGCAGATGACAATGTGAGGACCATGCAGTGTATAGGACAGTGGAGCTTACAAACTGAGGACTGTGCAGTGCAGATGACAATGTGAGGACAGCGCAGTGTATAGGACAGTGGAGCTGACAAACTGAGGACTGTGCAGTGCAGATGACAATGTGAGGACCGTGCAGTGTATAGGACAGTGGAGCTGACAAACTGAGGACTGTGCAGTGCAGATGACAATGTGAGGACAGCGCAGTGTATAGGACAGTGGAGCTGACAAACTGAGGACTGTGCAGTGCAGATGACAATGTGAGGACCGTGCAGTGTATAGGACAGTGGAGCTGACAAACTGAGGACTGTGTGGTGCAGATGACAATGTGAGGACAGCGCAGTGTATAGGACAGTGAAGCTGACAAACTGAGGACTGTGCAGTGCAGATGACAATGTGAGGACCATGCAGTGTATAGGATAGTGGAGCTGACAGACTGAGGACTGTGTAGTGCAGATGACAATGTGAGGACCGTGCAGTGTATAGGACAGTGGAGCTGACAAACTGAGGACTGTGCAGTGCAGATGACAATGTGAGGACCGTGTAGTGTATAGGACAGTGGAGCTGACAAACTGAGGACTGTGCAGTGGAGATGACAATGTGAAGACCGTGCAGTGTATAGGACAGTGGAGCTGACAAACTGAGGACTGTGCAGTGGAGATGACAATGTGAGGACCATGCAGTGTATAGGACAGTGGAGCTTAAAAACTGAGGACTGTGGAGTGCAGATGACAATGTGAAGACCGTGCAGTGTATAGGACAGTGGTGCTGACAAACTGAGGACTGTGCAGTGCAGATGACAATGTGAGGACAGTGCAGTGTATAGGACAGTGAAGCTGACAAACTGAGGACTGTGCAGTGGAGATGACAATATGAGGACGGTGCAGTGTATAGGACAGTGGAGCTCAAAAACTGAGGACTGTGCAGTGGAGATGACAATGTGAGGACCGTGCAGTGTATAGGACAGTTAAGCTGACAAACTGAGGACTGTGCAGTGCAGATGACAATGTGAGGACAGCGCAGTGTATAGGACAGTGGAGCTGACAAACTGAGGACTGTGCAGTGCAGATGACAATGTGAGGACCGTGCAGTGTATAGGACAGTGGAGCTGACAAACTGAGGACTGTGCAGTGCAGATGACAATGTGAGGACCGTGCAGTGTGTAGGACAGTGGAGCTGACAAACTGAGGACTGTGCGGTGCAGATGACAATGTGAAGCCCGTGCAGTGTATAGTACAGTGTAGCTGAAAAACTGAGGACTGTGCGGTTAAGATGACAATGTGAGGACCGCGCAGTGTATAGGACAGTGGAGCTGACAAACTGAGGACTTTGCGGTGCAGATGACAATGTGAGGACATCGCAGTGTATAGGACAGTGGATCTGACAAACTGAAGACTGTGCAGTGCAGATGACAATGTGAGGACCATGCAGTGTATAGGACAGTGGAGCTGACAGACTGAGGACTGTGCAGTGCAGATGACAATGTGAGGACCATGCAGTGTATAGGACAGTGGAGCTTACAAACTGAGGACTGTGCAGTGCAGATGACAATGTGAGGACCGTGCAGTGTATAGGACAGTGGAGCTGACAGACTGAGGACTGTGCAGTGCAGATGACAATGTGAGTACCATGCAGTGTATAGGACAGTGGAGCTTACAAACTGAGGACTGTGCAGTGCAGATGACAATGTGAGGACAGCGCAGTGTATAGGACAGTGGAGCTGACAAACTGAGGACTGTGCAGTGCAGATGACAATGTGAGGACCGTGCAGTGTATAGGACAGTGGAGCTGACAAACTGAGGACTGTGCAGTGCAGATGACAATGTGAGGACAGCGCAGTGTATAGGACAGTGGAGCTGACAAACTGAGGACTGTGCAGTGCAGATGACAATGTGAGGACCGTGCAGTGTATAGGACAGTGGAGCTGACAAACTGAGGACTGTGGAGTGCAGATGACAATGTGAGGACCGTGCAGTGTATAGGACAGTGGAGCTGACAAACTGAGGACTGTGCGGTGCAGATGACAATGTGAAGACCGTGCAGTGTATAGTACAGTGTAGCTGAAAAACTGAGGACTGTGCGGTTAAGATGACAATGTGAGGACCGCGCAGTGTATAGGACAGTGGAGCTGACAAACTGAGGACTGTGTGGTGCAGATGACAATGTGAGGACAGCGCAGTGTATAGGACAGTGGATCTGACAAACTGAGGACTGTGCAGTGCAGATGACAATGTGAGGATCATGCAGTGTATAGGACAGTGGAGCTGACAGACTGAGGACTGTGCAGTGCAGATGACAATGTGAGGACCATGCAGTGTATAGGACAGTGGAGCTTACAAACTGAGGACTGTGCAGTGCAGATGACAATGTGAGGACCGTGCAGTGTATAGGACAGTGGAGCTGACAGACTGAGGACTGTGCAGTGCAGATGACAATGTGAGGACCATGCAGTGTATAGGACAGTGGAGCTTACAAACTGAGGACTGTGCAGTGCAGATGACAATGTGAGGACAGCGCAGTGTATAGGACAGTAGAGCTGACAAACTGAGGACTGTGCAGTGCAGATGACAATGTGAGGACCGTGCAGTGTATAGGACAGTGGAGCTGACAAACTGAGGACTGTGCAGTGCAAATGACAATGTGAGGACAGCGCAGTGTATAGGACAGTGGAGCTGACAAACTGAGGACTTTGCAGTGCAGATGACAATGTGAGGACCGTGCAGTGTATAGGACAGTGGAGCTGACAAACTGAGGACTGTGCAGTGCAGATGCCAATGTGAAGACCGTGCAGTGTATAGTACAGTGTAGCTGAAAAACTGAGGACTGTGCGGTTAAGATGACAATGTGAGGACCGCGCAGTGTATAGGACAGTGGAGCTGACAAACTGAGGACTGTGTGGTGCAGATGACAATGTAAGGACAGCGCAATGTATAGGACAGTGGAGCTGACAAACTGAGGACTGGGCAGTGCAGATGTCAATGTGAGGACCGTGCAGTGTATAGGACAGTGTAGCTGACAAACTGAGGACTGTGTGGTGCAGATGACAATGTGAGGACAGCGCAGTGTATAGGACAGTGGATCTGACAAACAGAGGACTGTGCAGTGCAGATGACAATGTGAGGACAGCGCAGTGTATAGGACAGTGGAGCTGACAAACTGAGGACTGTGCA
Organism: Leptodactylus fuscus; assembly: GCF_031893055.1. NCBI lineage: Eukaryota > Metazoa > Chordata > Amphibia > Anura > Leptodactylidae > Leptodactylus > Leptodactylus fuscus. Next base: position 2,396,274 of record NC_134268.1, on the reverse strand, counting down.
GTGCAGATGACAATGTGAGGACCGTGCAGTGTATAGGACAGTGGAGCTGACAAACTGAGGACTGTGCAGTGCAAATGACAATGTGAGGACAGCGCAGTGTATAGGACAGTGGAGCTGACAAACTGAGGACTGTGCAGTGCAGATGACAATGTGAGGACCGTGCAGTGTATAGGACAGTGGAGCTGACAAACTGAGGACTGTGGAGTGCAGATGACAATGTGAGGACCGTGCAGTGTATAGGACAGTGGAGCTGACAAACTGAGGACTGTGCAGTGCAGATGACAATGTGAAGACCGTGCAGTGTATAGTACAGTGTAGCTGAAAAACTGAGGACTGTGCGGTTAAGATGACAATGTGAGGACCGCGCAGTGTATAGGACAGTGGAGCTGACAAACTGAGGACTGTGTGGTGCAGATGACAATGTAAGGACAGCGCAATGTATAGGACAGTGGAGCTGACAAACTGAGGACTGGGCAGTGCAGATGACAATGTGAGGACCGTGCAGTGTATAGGACAGTGGAGCTGACAAACAGAGGACTGTGCAGTGCAGATGACAATGTGAGGACCGTGCAGTGTATAGGACAGTGGAGCTGACAAACTGAGGACTGTGCAGTGCAGATGACAATGTGAGGACAGCGCAGTGTATAGGACAGTGTAGCTGACAAACTGAGGACTGTGCGGTGAAGATGACAATGTGAGGACCGCGCAGTGTATAGGACAGTGGAGCTGACAAACTGAGGACTGTACAGTACAGATGACAATGTGAGGACCATGCAGTGTATAGGATAGTGGAGTTGACAGACTGAATACTGTGAAGTGGAGATGACAATGTGAGGACCGTGCAGTGTATAGGACAGTGGAGCTGAAAAACTGAGGACTGTGCAGTGCTGATGACAATGTGAATACCGTGCAGTGTATAGGACTGTGGTGCTGACAAACTGAGGACTGTGCAGTGCAGATGACAATGTGAGGACCGTGCAGTGTATAGGACAGTGAAGCTGACCAACTGAGGACTGTGCAGTGGAGATGACAATATGAGGACGGTGCAGTGTATAGGACAGTGGAGCTGAAAAACTGAGGACTGTGCAGTGCAGATGACAATGTGAAGACCGTGCAGTGTATAGGACAGTGGAGCTGAAAAACTGAGGACTGTGCAGTGCAGATGACAATGTGAGGACCGTGCAGTGTATAGGACAGTGGAGCTGACAAACAGAGGACTGTGCAGTGCAGATGACAATGTGAGGACTGTGCAGTGTATAGGACAGTGGAGCTGACAAACAGAGGACTGTGCAGTGCAGATGACAATGTGAGGAACATGCAGTGTATAGGACAGTGGAGCTGACAAACTGAGGACTGTGCAGTGCAGATGACAATGTGAGGACAGCGCAGTGTATAGGACAGTGGAGCTGACAAACTGAGGACTGTGCAGTGCAGATGACAATGTGAGGACCGTGCAGTGTAAAGGACAGTGGAGCTGACAAACTGAGGACTGTGCAGTGCAGATGACAATGTGAGGACCGTGCAGTGTATAGGACAGTGGAGCTGACAAACTGAGGACTGTGCAGTGGAAATGACAAGGTGAGGACCGTGCAGTGTATAGGACAGTGGTGCTGACAAACTGAGGACTGTGCAGTGGAGATGACAATGTGAAGACCGTGCAGTGTATAGGACAGTGGAGCTGACAAACTGTGGACTGTGCAGTGGAGATGACAATGTGAGGACCGTGCAGTGTATAGGACAGTGGAGCTGACAAACTGTGGACTGTGCAGTGGAGATGACAATGTGAAGACCGTGCAGTGTATAGGACAGTGGTGCTGACAAACTGAGGACTGTGCAGTGCAGATGACAATGTGAGGACCGTGCAGTGTATAGGACAGTGAAGCTGACAAACTGAGGACTGTGCAGTGGAGATGACAATATGAGGACGGTGCAGTGTATAGGACAGTGGAGCTGACAAACTGAGGACTGTGCAGTGGAGATGACAATGTGAGGAACGTGCAGTGTATAGGACAGTGGAGCTGACAAACTGAGGACTGTGCAGTGGAGATGACAATGTGAGGACCGTGCAGTGTATAGGACAGTGGAGCTCAAAAACTGAGGACTGTGCAGTGCAGATGACAATGTGAAGACCTTGCAGTGTATAGGACAGTGGAGCTGAAAAACTGAGGACTGGGCAGTGCAGATGACAATGTGAGGACCGTGCAGTGTATAGGACAGTGGAGCTGACAAACAGAGGACTGTGCAGTGCAGATGACAATGTGAGGACCGTGCAGTGTATAGGACAGTGGAGCTGACAAACTGAGGACTGTGGAGTGCAGATGACAATGTGAGGACCGTGCAGTGTATAGGACAGTGGAGCTGACAAACTGAGGACTGTGCAGTGCAGATGACAATGTGAAGACCGTGCAGTGTATAGTACAGTGTAGCTGAAAAACTGAGGACTGTGCGGTTAAGATGACAATGTGAGGACCGCGCAGTGTATAGGACAGTGGAGCTGACAAACTGAGGACTGTGTGGTGCAGATGACAATGTAAGGACAGCGCAATGTATAGGACAGTGGAGCTGACAAACTGAGGACTGGGCAGTGCAGATGACAATGTGAGGACCGTGCAGTGTATAGGACAGTGTAGCTGACAAACTGAGGACTGTGTGGTGCAGATGACAATGTGAGGACAGCGCAGTGTATAGGACAGTGGAGCTGACAAACTGAGGACTGTGTGGTGCAGATGACAATGTAAGGACAGCGCAATGTATAGGACAGTGGAGCTGACAAACTGAGGACTGGGCAGTGCAGATGACAATGTGAGGACCGTGCAGTGTATAGGACAGTGGAGCTGACAAAAAGAGGACTGTGCAGTGCAGATGACAATGTGAGGACCGTGCAGTGTATAGGACAGTGGAACTGACAAACAGAGGACTGTGCAGTGCAGATGACAATGTGAGGACCGTGCAGTGTATAGGACAGTGGAGCTGACAAACTGAGGACTGTGCAGTGCAGATGACAATGTGAGGAACATGCAGTGTATAGGACAGTGGAGCTGACAAACTGAGGACTGTGCAGTGCAGATGACAATGTGAGGACAGCGCAGTGTATAGGACAGTGGAGCTGACAAACTGAGGACTGTGCAGTGCAGATGACAATGTGAGGACCGTGCAGTGTATAGGACAGTGGAGCTGACAAACTGAGGACTGTGCAGTGCAGATGACAATGTGAGGACCGTGCAGTGTATAGGACAGTGGAGCTGACAAACTGAGGACTGTGCAGTGGAAATGACAAGGTGAGGACCGTGCAGTGTATAGGACAGTGGTGCTGACAAACTGAGGACTGTGCAGTGGAGATGACAATGTGAAGACCGTGCAGTGTATAGGACAGTGGAGCTGACAAACTGTGGACTGTGCAGTGGAGATGACAATGTGAGGACCGTGCAGTGTATAGGACAGTGGAGCTGACAAACTGTGGACTGTGCAGTGGAGATGACAATGTGAAGACCGTGCAGTGTATAGGACAGTGGTGCTGACAAACTGAGGACTGTGCAGTGCAGATGACAATGTGAGGACCGTGCAGTGTATAGGACAGTGAAGCTGACAAACTGAGGACTGTGCAGTGCAGATGACAATGTGAGGACCGTGCAGTGTATAGGACAGTGGAGCTTAAAAACTGAGGACTGTGGAGTGCAGATGACAATGTGAAGACCGTGCAGTGTATAGGACAGTGGTGCTGACAAACTGAGGACTGTGCAGTGCAGATGACAATGTGAGGACCGTGCAGTGTATAGGACAGTGAAGCTGACAAACTGAGGACTGTGCAGTGGAGATGACAATATGAGGACAGTGCAGTGTATAGGACATTGGAGCTCAAAAACTGAGGACTGTGCAGTGCAGATGACATTGTGAGGACCGTGCAGTGTAAAGGACAGTGGAGCTGACAAACAGAGGACTGTGCAGTGCAGCTGACAATGTGAGGACCGTGCAGTGTATAGGACAGTGGAGCTGACAAACTGAGGACTGTGCAGTGCAGATGACAATGTGAGGACAGCGCAGTGTATAGGACAGTGGAGCTGACAAACTGAGGACTGTGCAGTGCAGATGACAATGTGAGGACCGTGCAGTGTATAGGACAGTGGAGCTGACAAACTGAGGACTGTGCAGTGCAGATGACAATGTGAGGACCGTGCAGTGTGTAGGACAGTGGAGCTGACAAACTGAGGACTGTGCGGTGCAGATGACAATGTGAAGACCGTGCAATGTATAGTACAGTGTAGCTGAAAAACTGAGGACTGTGCGGTTAAGATGACAATGTGAGGACCGCGCAGTGTATAGGACAGTGGAGCTGAGAAACTGAGGACTGTGCGGTGCAGATGACAATGTGAGGACAGCGCAGTGTATAGGACAGTGGATCTGACAAACTGAGGACTGTGCAGTGCAGATGACAATGTGAGGACCATGCAGTGTATAGGACAGTGGAGCTGACAGACTGAGGACTGTGCAGTGCAGATGACAATGTGAGGACCATGCAGTGTATAGGACAGTGGAGCTTACAAACTGAGGACTGTGCAGTGCAGATGACAATGTGAGGACCGTGCAGTGTATAGGACAGTGGAGCTGACAGACTGAGGACTGTGCAGTGCGGATGACAATGTGAGGACCATGCAGTGTATAGGACAGTGGAGCTTACAAACTGAGGACTGTGCAGTGCAGATGACAATGTGAGGACAGCGCAGTGTATAGGACAGTGGAGCTGACAAACTGAGGACTGTGCAGTGCAGATGACAATGTGAGGACCGTGCAGTGTATAGAACAGTGGAGCTGACAAACTGAGGACTGTGCAGTGCAGATGACAATGTGAGGACAGCGCAGTGTATAGGACAGTGGAGCTGACAAACTGAGGACTGTGCAGTGCAGATGACAATGTGAGGACCGTGCAGTGTATAGGACAGTGGAGCTGACAAACTGAGGACTGTGGAGTGCAGATGACAATGTGAGGACCGTGCAGTGTATAGGACAGTGGAGCTGACAAACTGAGGACTGTGCGGTGCAGATGACAATGTGAAGACCGTGCAGTGTATAGTACAGTGTAGCTGAAAAACTGAGGACTGTGCGGTTAAGATGACAATGTGAGGACCGCGCAGTGTATAGGACAGTGGAGCTGACAAACTGAGGACTGTGCGGTGTAGATGACAATGTAAGGACAGCGCAATGTATAGGACAGTGGAGCTGACAAACTGAGGACTGTGTGGTGCAGATGACAATGTGAGGACAGCGCAGTGTATAGGACAGTGGATCTGACAAACTGAGGACTGTGCAGTGCAGATGACAATGTGAGGACCATGCAGTGTATAGGACAGTGGAGCTGACAGACTGAGGACTGTGCAGTGCAGATGACAATGTGAGGACCATGCAGTGTATAGGACAGTGGAGCTTACAAACTGAGGACTGTGCAGTGCAGATGACAATGTGAGGACCGTGCAGTGTATAGGACAGTGGAGCTGACAGACTGAGGACTGTGCAGTGCAGATGACAATGTGAGGACCATGCAGTGTATAGGACAGTGGAGCTTACAAACTGAGGACTGTGCAGTGCAGATGACAATGTGAGGACAGCGCAGTGTATAGGACAGTGGAGCTGACAAACTGAGGACTGTGCAGTGCAGATGACAATGTGAGGACCGTGCAGTGTATAGGACAGTGGAGCTGACAAACTGAGGACTGTGCAGTGCAAATGACAATGTGAGGACAGCGCAGTGTATAGGACAGTGGAGCTGACAAACTGAGGACTGTGCAGTGCAGATGACAATGTGAGGACCGTGCAGTGTATAGGACAGTGGAGCTGACAAACTGAGGACTGTGCAGTGCAGATGACAATGTGAGGACCGTGCAGTGTATAGGACAGTGGAGCTGACAAACTGAGGACTGTGCAGTGCAGATGACAATGTGAAGACCGTGCAGTGTATAGTACAGTGTAGCTGAAAAACTGAGGACTGTGCGGTTAAGATGACAATGTGAGGACCGCGCAGTGTATAGGACAGTGGAGCTGACAAACTGAGGACTGTGTGGTGCAGATGACAATGTGAGGACAGCGCAGTGTATAGGACAGTGGATCTGACAAACTGAGGACTGTGCAGTGCAGATGACAATGTGAGGATCATGCAGTGTATAGGACAGTGGAGCTGACAGACTGAGGACTGTGCAGTGCAGATGACAATGTGAGGACCATGCAGTGTATAGGACAGTGGAGCTTACAAACTGAGGACTGTGCAGTGCAGATGACAATGTGAGGACCGTGCAGTGTATAGGACAGTGGAGCTGACAGACTGAGGACTGTGCAGTGCAGATGACAATGTGAGGACCATGCAGTGTATAGGACAGTGGAGCTTACAAACTGAGGACTGTGCAGTGCAGATGACAATGTGAGGACAGCGCAGTGTATAGGACAGTAGAGCTGACAAACTGAGGACTGTGCAGTGCAGATGACAATGTGAGGACCGTGCAGTGTATAGGACAGTGGAGCTGACAAACTGAGGACTGTGCAGTGCAAATGACAATGTAAGGACAGCGCAGTGTATAGGACAGTGGAGCTGACAAACTGAGGACTTTGCAGTGCAGATGACAATGTGAGGACCGTGCAGTGTATAGGACAGTGGAGCTGACAAACTGAGGACTGTGCAGTGCAGATGCCAATGTGAAGACCGTGCAGTGTATAGTACAGTGTAGCTGAAAAACTGAGGACTGTGCGGTTAAGATGACAATGTGAGGACCGCGCAGTGTATAGGACAGTGGAGCTGACAAACTGAGGACTGTGTGGTGCAGATGACAATGTGAGGACAGCGCAGTGTATAGGACAGTGGATCTGACAAACAGAGGACTGTGCAGTGCAGATGACAATGTGAGGACAGCGCAGTCTATAGGACAGTGGAGCTGACAAACTGAGGACTGTGCAGTGCAGATGACAATGTGAGGACCGTGCAGTGTATAGGACAGTGGAGCTGACAAACTGAGGACTGTGCAGTGCAAATGACAATGTGAGGACAGCGCAGTGTATAGGACAGTGGAGCTGACAAACTGAGGACTGTGCAGTGCAGATGACAATGTGAGGACCGTGCAGTGTATAGGACAGTGGAGCTGACAAACTGAGGACTGTGGAGTGCAGATGACAATGTGAGGACCGTGCAGTGTATAGGACAGTGGAGCTGACAAACTGAGGACTGTGCAGTGCAGATGACAATGTGAAGACCGTGCAGTGTATAGTACAGTGTAGCTGAAAAACTGAGGACTGTGCGGTTAAGATGACAATGTGAGGACCGCGCAGTGTATAGGACAGTGGAGCTGACAAACTGAGGACTGTGTGGTGCAGATGACAATGTAAGGACAGCGCAATGTATAGGACAGTGGAGCTGACGAACTGAGGACTGGGCAGTGCAGATGACAATGTGAGGACCGTGCAGTGTATAGGACAGTGGAGCTGACAAACAGAGGACTGTGCAGTGCAGATGACAATGTGAGGACCGTGCAGTGTATAGGACAGTGGAGCTGACAAACTGAGGACTGTGCAGTGCAGATGACAATGTGAGGACAGCGCAGTGTATAGGACAGTGTAGCTGACAAACTGAGGACTGTGCGGTGAAGATGACAATGTGAGGACCGCGCAGTGTATAGGACAGTGGAGCTGACAAACTGAGGACTGTACAGTACAGATGACAATGTGAGGACCATGCAGTGTATAGGATAGTGGAGTTGACAGACTGAATACTGTGAAGTGGAGATGACAATGTGAGGACCGTGCAGTGTATAGGACAGTGGAGCTGAAAAACTGAGGACTGTGCAGTGCTGATGACAATGTGAATACCGTGCAGTGTATAGGACTGTGGTGCTGACAAACTGAGGACTGTGCAGTGCAGATGACAATGTGAGGACCGTGCAGTGTATAGGACAGTGAAGCTGACCAACTGAGGACTGTGCAGTGGAGATGACAATATGAGGACGGTGCAGTGTATAGGACAGTGGAGCTGAAAAACTGAGGACTGTGCAGTGCAGATGACAATGTGAAGACCGTGCAGTGTATAGGACAGTGGAGCTGAAAAACTGAGGACTGTGCAGTGCAGATGACAATGTGAGGACCGTGCAGTGTATAGGACAGTGGAGCTGACAAACAGAGGACTGTGCAGTGCAGATGACAATGTGAGGACTGTGCAGTGTATAGGACAGTGGAGCTGACAAACAGAGGACTGTGCAGTGCAGATGACAATGTGAGGAACATGCAGTGTATAGGACAGTGGAGCTGACAAACTGAGGACTGTGCAGTGCAGATGACAATGTGAGGACAGCGCAGTGTATAGGACAGTGGAGCTGACAAACTGAGGACTGTGCAGTGCAGATGACAATGTGAGGACCGTGCAGTGTAAAGGACAGTGGAGCTGACAAACTGAGGACTGTGCAGTGCAGATGACAATGTGAGGACCGTGCAGTGTATAGGACAGTGGAGCTGACAAACTGAGGACTGTGCAGTGGAAATGACAAGGTGAGGACCGTGCAGTGTATAGGACAGTGGTGCTGACAAACTGAGGACTGTGCAGTGGAGATGACAATGTGAAGACCGTGCAGTGTATAGGACAGTGGAGCTGACAAACTGTGGACTGTGCAGTGGAGATGACAATGTGAGGACCGTGCAGTGTATAGGACAGTGGAGCTGACAAACTGTGGACTGTGCAGTGGAGATGACAATGTGAAGACCGTGCAGTGTATAGGACAGTGGTGCTGACAAACTGAGGACTGTGCAGTGCAGATGACAATGTGAGGACCGTGCAGTGTATAGGACAGTGAAGCTGACAAACTGAGGACTGTGCAGTGGAGATGACAATATGAGGACGGTGCAGTGTATAGGACAGTGGAGCTGACAAACTGAGGACTGTGCAGTGGAGATGACAATGTGAGGAACGTGCAGTGTATAGGACAGTGGAGCTGACAAACTGAGGACTGTGCAGTGGAGATGACAATGTGAGGACCGTGCAGTGTATAGGACAGTGGAGCTCAAAAACTGAGGACTGTGCAGTGCAGATGACAATGTGAAGACCTTGCAGTGTATAGGACAGTGGAGCTGAAAAACTGAGGACTGGGCAGTGCAGATGACAATGTGAGGACCGTGCAGTGTATAGGACAGTGGAGCTGACAAACAGAGGACTGTGCAGTGCAGATGACAATGTGAGGACCGTGCAGTGTATAGGACAGTGGAGCTGACAAACTGAGGACTGTGGAGTGCAGATGACAATGTGAGGACCGTGCAGTGTATAGGACAGTGGAGCTGACAAACTGAGGACTGTGCAGTGCAGATGACAATGTGAAGACCGTGCAGTGTATAGTACAGTGTAGCTGAAAAACTGAGGACTGTGCGGTTAAGATGACAATGTGAGGACCGCGCAGTGTATAGGACAGTGGAGCTGACAAACTGAGGACTGTGTGGTGCAGATGACAATGTAAGGACAGCGCAATGTATAGGACAGTGGAGCTGACAAACTGAGGACTGGGCAGTGCAGATGACAATGTGAGGACCGTGCAGTGTATAGGACAGTGTAGCTGACAAACTGAGGACTGTGTGGTGCAGATGACAATGTGAGGACAGCGCAGTGTATAGGACAGTGGAGCTGACAAACTGAGGACTGTGTGGTGCAGATGACAATGTAAGGACAGCGCAATGTATAGGACAGTGGAGCTGACAAACTGAGGACTGGGCAGTGCAGATGACAATGTGAGGACCGTGCAGTGTATAGGACAGTGGAGCTGACAAACTGAGGACTGTGCAGTGCAGATGACAATGTGAGGAACATGCAGTGTATAGGACAGTGGAGCTGACAAACTGAGGACTGTGCAGTGCAGATGACAATGTGAGGACAGCGCAGTGTATAGGACAGTGGAGCTGACAAACTGAGGACTGTGCAGTGCAGATGACAATGTGAGGACCGTGCAGTGTATAGGACAGTGGAGCTGACAAACTGAGGACTGTGCAGTGCAGATGACAATGTGAGGACCGTGCAGTGTATAGGACAGTGGAGCTGACAAACTGAGGACTGTGCAGTGGAAATGACAAGGTGAGGACCGTGCAGTGTATAGGACAGTGGTGCTGACAAACTGAGGACTGTGCAGTGGAGATGACAATGTGAAGACCGTGCAGTGTATAGGACAGTGGAGCTGACAAACTGTGGACTGTGCAGTGGAGATGACAATGTGAGGACCGTGCAGTGTATAGGACAGTGGAGCTGACAAACTGTGGACTGTGCAGTGGAGATGACAATGTGAAGACCGTGCAGTGTATAGAACAGTGGTGCTGACAAACTGAGGACTGTGCAGTGCAGATGACAATGTGAGGACCGTGCAGTGTATAGGACAGTGAAGCTGACAAACTGAGGACTGTGCAGTGCAGATGACAATGTGAGGACCGTGCAGTGTATAGGACAGTGGAGCTTAAAAACTGAGGACTGTGGAGTGCAGATGACAATGTGAAGACCGTGCAGTGTATAGGACAGTGGTGCTGACAAACTGAGGACTGTGCAGTGCAGATGACAATGTGAGGACCGTGCAGTGTATAGGACAGTGAAGCTGACAAACTGAGGACTGTGCAGTGGAGATGACAATATGAGGACAGTGCAGTGTATAGGACATTGGAGCTCAAAAACTGAGGACTGTGCAGTGCAGATGACATTGTGAGGACCGTGCAGTGTAAAGGACAGTGGAGCTGACAAACAGAGGACTGTGCAGTGCAGCTGACAATGTGAGGACCGTGCAGTGTATAGGACAGTGGAGCTGACAAACTGAGGACTGTGCAGTGCAGATGACAATGTGAGGACAGCGCAGTGTATAGGACAGTGGAGCTGACAAACTGAGGACTGTGCAGTGCAGATGACAATGTGAGGACCGTGCAGTGTATAGGACAGTGGAGCTGACAAACTGAGGACTGTGCAGTGCAGATGACAATGTGAGGACCGTGCAGTGTGTAGGACAGTGGAGCTGACAAACTGAGGACTGTGCGGTGCAGATGACAATGTGAAGACCGTGCAATGTATAGTACAGTGTAGCTGAAAAACTGAGGACTGTGCGGTTAAGATGACAATGTGAGGACCGCGCAGTGTATAGGACAGTGGAGCTGAGAAACTGAGGACTGTGCGGTGCAGATGACAATGTGAGGACAGCGCAGTGTATAGGACAGTGGATCTGACAAACTGAGGACTGTGCAGTGCAGATGACAATGTGAGGACCATGCAGTGTATAGGACAGTGGAGCTGACAGACTGAGGACTGTGCAGTGCAGATGACAATGTGAGGACCATGCAGTGTATAGGACAGTGGAGCTTACAAACTGAGGACTGTGCAGTGCAGATGACAATGTGAGGACCGTGCAGTGTATAGGACAGTGGAGCTGACAGACTGAGGACTGTGCAGTGCGGATGACAATGTGAGGACCATGCAGTGTATAGGACAGTGGAGCTTACAAACTGAGGACTGTGCAGTGCAGATGACAATGTGAGGACAGCGCAGTGTATAGGACAGTGGAGCTGACAAACTGAGGACTGTGCAGTGCAGATGACAATGTGAGGACCGTGCAGTGTATAGGACAGTGGAGCTGACAAACTGAGGACTGTGCAGTGCAGATGACAATGTGAGGACAGCGCAGTGTATAGGACAGTGGAGCTGACAAACTGAGGACTGTGCAGTGCAGATGACAATGTGAGGACCGTGCAGTGTATAGGACAGTGGAGCTGACAAACTGAGGACTGTGGAGTGCAGATGACAATGTGAGGACCGTGCAGTGTATAGGACAGTGGAGCTGACAAACTGAGGACTGTGCGGTGCAGATGACAATGTGAAGACCGTGCAGTGTATAGTACAGTGTAGCTGAAAAACTGAGGACTGTGCGGTTAAGATGACAATGTGAGGACCGCGCAGTGTATAGGACAGTGGAGCTGACAAACTGAGGACTGTGCGGTGTAGATGACAATGTAAGGACAGCGCAATGTATAGGACAGTGGAGCTGACAAACTGAGGACTGTGTGGTGCAGATGACAATGTGAGGACAGCGCAGTGTATAGGACAGTGGATCTGACAAACTGAGGACTGTGCAGTGCAGATGACAATGTGAGGACCATGCAGTGTATAGGACAGTGGAGCTGACAGACTGAGGACTGTGCAGTGCAGATGACAATGTGAGGACCATGCAGTGTATAGGACAGTGGAGCTTACAAACTGAGGACTGTGCAGTGCAGATGACAAAGTGAGGACCGTGCAGTGTATAGGACAGTGGAGCTGACAGACTGAGGACTGTGCAGTGCAGATGACAATGTGAGGACCATGCAGTGTATAGGACAGTGGAGCTTACAAACTGAGGACTGTGCAGTGCAGATGACAATGTGAGGACAGCGCAGTGTATAGGACAGTGGAGCTGACAAACTGAGGACTGTGCAGTGCAGATGACAATGTGAGGACCGTGCAGTGTATAGGACAGTGGAGCTGACAAACTGAGGACTGTGCAGTGCAAATGACAATGTGAGGACAGCGCAGTGTATAGGACAGTGGAGCTGACAAACTGAGGACTGTGCAGTGCAGATGACAATGTGAGGACCGTGCAGTGTATAGGACAGTGGAGCTGACAAACTGAGGACTGTGGAGTGCAGATGACAATGTGAGGACCGTGCAGTGTATAGGACAGTGCAGCTGACAAACTGAGGACTGTGCAGTGCAGATGACAATGTGAAGACCGTGCAGTGTATAGTACAGTGTAGCTGAAAAACTGAGGACTGTGCGGTTAAGATGACAATGTGAGGACCGCGCAGTGTATAGGACAGTGGAGCTGACAAACTGAGGACTGTGCAGTGCAAATGACAATGTGAGGACCGTACAGTGTATAGGACAGTGGAGCTGACAAACAGAGGACTGTGCAGTGCAGATGACAATGTGAGGACCGTGCAGTGTATAGGACAGTGGAGCTGACAAACTGAGGACTGTGGAGTGCAGATGACAATGTGAGGACCGTGCAGTGTATAGGACAGTGGAGCTGACAAACAGAGGACTGTGCAGTGCAGATGACAATGTGAGGACCGTGCAGTGTATAGGACAGTGGAGCTGACAAACTGAGGACTGTGTGGTGCAGATGACAATGTAAGGACAGCGCAATGTATAGGACAGTGGAGCTGACAAACTGAGGACTGGGCAGTGCAGATGACAATGTGAGGACCGTGCAGTGTATAGGACAGTGGAGCTGACAAACAGAGGACTGTGCAGTGCAGATGACAATGTGAGGACCGTGCAGTGTATAGGACAGTGGAGCTGACAAACTGAGGACTGTGGAGTGCAGATGACAATGTGAGGACCGTGCAGTGTATAGGACAGTGGAGCTGACAAACAGAGGACTGTGCAGTGCAGATGACAATGTGAGGACCGTGCAGTGTATAGGACAGTGGAACTGACAAACAGAGGACTGTGCAGTGCAGATGACAATGTGAGGACCGTGCAGTGTATAGGACAGTGGAGCTGACAAACTGAGGACTGTGTGGTGCAGATGACAATGTGAGGACAGCGCAGTGTATAGGACAGTGTAGCTGACAAACTGAGGACTGTGCGGTGAAGATGACAATGTGAGGACCGCGCAGTGTATAGGACAGTGGAGCTGACAAACTGAGGACTGTACAGTACAGATGACAATGTGAGGACCATGCAGTCTATAGGATAGTGGAGTTGACAGACTGAGGACTGTGAAGTGGAGATGACATTGTGAGGACCGTGCAGTGTATAGGACAGTGGAGCTGAAAAACTGAGGACTGTGCAGTGCAGATGACAATGTGAATACCGTGCAGTGTATAGGACTGTGGTGCTGACAAACTGAGGACTGTGCAGTGCAGATGACAATGTGAGGACCGTGCAGTGTATAGGACAGTGAAGCTGACAAACTGAGGACTGTGCAGTGGAGATGACAATATGAGGACGGTGCAGTGTATAGGACAGTGGAGCTGAAAAACTGAGGACTGTGCAGTGCAGATGACAATGTGAAGACCGTGCAGTGTATAGGACAGTGGAGCTGACAAACTGAGGACTGTGCAGTGCAGATGACAATGTGAGGACTGTGCAGTGTATAGGACAGTGGAGCTGACAAACAGAGGACTGTGCAGTGCAGATGACAATGTGAGGAAAATGCAGTGTATAGGACAGTGGAGCTGACAAACTGAGGACTGTGCAGTGCAGATGACAATGTGAGGACCGTGCAGTGTATAGGACAGTGGAGCTGACAAACTGAGGACTGTGCAGTGCAGATGACAATGTGAGGACCGTGCAGTGTATAGGACAGTGGAGCTGACAAACTGAGGACTGTGCAGTGCAGATGACAATGTGAGGACAGCGCAGTGTATAGGACAGTGGAGCTGACAAACTGAGGACTGTGCAGTGCAGATGACAATGTGAGGACCGTGCAGTGTATAGGACAGTGGAGCTGACAAACTGAGGACTGTGCAGTGGAGATGACAATGTGAGGACCGTGCAGTGTATAGGACAGTGGAGCTGACAAACTGTGGACTGTGCAGTGGAGATGACAATGTGAAGACCGTGCAGTGTATAGGACAGTGGTGCTGACAAACTGAGGACTGTGCAGTGCAGATGACAATGTGAAGACCGTGCAGTGTATAGGACAGTGAAGCTGACAAACTGAGGACTGTGCAGTGGAGATGACAATATGAGGACGGTGCAGTGTATAGGACAGTGGAGCTCAAAAACTGAGGACTGTGCAGTGCAGATGACAATGTGAAGACCGTGCAGTGTATAGGACAGTGGAGCTGAAAAACTGAGGACTGGGCAGTGCAGATGACAATGTGAGGACCGTGCAGTGTATAGGACATTGGAGCTGACAAACAGAGGAATGTGCAGTGCAGATGACAATGTGAGGACCGTGCAGTGTATAGGACAGTGGAGCTGACAAACAGTGGACTGTGCAGTGCAGGTGACAATGTGAGGACCGTGCAGAGTATAGGACAGTGGAGCTGACAAACTGAGGACTGTGCAGTGCAGAAGACAATGTGAGGACAGTGCAGTGTATAGGACAGTGGAGCTTGCAAACTGAGGACTGTGCGGTGAAGATTACAATGTGAGGACCGCGCAGTGTATAGGACAGTGGAGCTGACAAACTGAGGACTGTGCGGTGAAGATGACAATGTGAGGACCGCGCAGTGTATAGGACAGTGGAGCTGACAAACTGAGGACTGTGCGGTGCAGATGACAATGTGAGGACTGCGCAGTGTATAGGACAGTGGAGCTGACAAACTGAGGACTGTGCGGTGCAGATGACAATGTGAGGACATCGCAGTGTATAGGACAGTGGAGCTGACAAACTGAGGACTGTGTGGTGCAGGTGACAATGTGAGGACAGCGCAGTGTATAGGACAGTGGAGCTGACAAACTGAGGACTGTGCAGTGCAGATGACAATGTGAGGACCATGCAGTGTATAGGACAGTGGAGCTTACAAACTGAGGACTGTGCAGTGCAGATGACAATGTGAGGACAGCGCAGTGTATAGGACAGTGGAGCTGACAAACTGAGGACTGTGCAGTGCAGATGACAATGTGAGGACCGTGCAGTGTATAGGACAGTGGAGCTGACAAACTGAGGACTGTGCAGTGCAAATGACAATGTGAGGACAGCGCAGTGTATAGGACAGTGGAGCTGACAAACTGAGGACTGTGCAGTGCAGATGACAATGTGAGGACCGTGCAGTGTATAGGACAGTGGAGCTGACAAACTGAGGACTGTGGAGTGCAGATGACAATGTGAGGACCGTGCAGTGTATAGGACAGTGGAGCTGACAAACTGAGGACTGTGCAGTGCAGATGACAATGTGAAGACCGTGCAGTGTATAGTACAGTGTAGCTGAAAAACTGAGGACTGTGCGGTTAAGATGACAATGTGAGGACCGCGCAGTGTATAGGACAGTGGAGCTGACAAACTGAGGACTGTGTGGTGCAGATGACAATGTAAGGACAGCGCAATGTATAGGACAGTGGAGCTGACAAACTGAGGACTGGGCAGTGCAGATGACAATGTGAGGACCGTGCAGTGTATAGGACAATGGAGCTGACAAACAGAGGACTGTGCAGTGCAGATGACAATGTGAGGACCGTGCAGTGTATAGGACAGTGGAACTGACAAACAGAGGACTGTGCAGTGCAGATGACAATGTGAGGACCGTGCAGTGTATAGGACAGTGGAGCTGACAAACTGAGGACTGTGCAGTGCAGATGACAATGTGAGGACAGCGCAGTGTATAGGACAGTGTAGCTGACAAACTGAGGACTGTGCGGTGAAGATGACAATGTGAGGACCGCGCAGTGTATAGGACAGTGGAGCTGACAAACTGAGGACTGTACAGTACAGATGACAATGTGAGGACCATGCAGTGTATAGGATAGTGGAGTTGACAGACTGAGGACTGTGAAGTGGAGATGACAATGTGAGGACCGTGCAGTGTATAGGACAGTGGAGCTGAAAAACTGAGGACTGTGCAGTGCAGATGACAATGTGAATACCGTGCAGTGTATAGGACTGTGGTGCTGACAAACTGAGGACTGTGCAGTGCAGATGACAATGTGAGGACCGTGCAGTGTATAGGACAGTGAAGCTGACCAACTGAGGACTGTGCAGTGGAGATGACAATATGAGGACGGTGCAGTGTATAGGACAGTGGAGCTGAAAAACTGAGGACTGTGCAGTGCAGATGACAATGTGAAGACCGTGCAGTGTATAGGACAGTGGAGCTGAAAAACTGAGGACTGTACAGTGCAGATGACAATGTGAGGACCGTGCAGTGTATAGGACAGTGGAGCTGACAAACTGAGGACTGTGCAGTGCAGATGACAATGTGAGGACAGCGCAGTGTATAGGACAGTGGAGCTGACAAACTGAGGACTGTGCAGTGCAGATGACAATGTGAGGACCGTGCAGTGTATAGGACAGTGGAGCTGACAAACTGAGGACTGTGGAGTGCAGATGACAATGTGAGGACCGTGCAGTGTATAGGACAGTGGAGCTGACAAACTGAGGACTGTGCGGTGCAGATGACAATGTGAAGACCGTGCAGTGTATAGTACAGTGTAGCTGAAAAACTGAGGACTGTGCGGTTAAGATGACAATGTGAGGACCGCGCAGTGTATAGGACAGTGGAGCTGACAAACTGAGGACTGTGCGGTGTAGATGACAATGTAAGGACAGCGCAATGTATAGGACAGTGGAGCTGACAAACTGAGGACTGTGTGGTGCAGATGACAATGTGAGGACAGCGCAGTGTATAGGACAGTGGATCTGACAAACTGAGGACTGTGCAGTGCAGATGACAATGTGAGGACCATGCAGTGTATAGGACAGTGGAGCTGACAGACTGAGGACTGTGCAGTGCAGATGACAATGTGAGGACCATGCAGTGTATAGGACAGTGGAGCTTACAAACTGAGGACTGTGCAGTGCAGATGACAAAGTGAGGACCGTGCAGTGTATAGGACAGTGGAGCTGACAGACTGAGGACTGTGCAGTGCAGATGACAATGTGAGGACCATGCAGTGTATAGGACAGTGGAGCTTACAAACTGAGGACTGTGCAGTGCAGATGACAATGTGAGGACAGCGCAGTGTATAGGACAGTGGAGCTGACAAACTGAGGACTGTGCAGTGCAGATGACAATGTGAGGACCGTGCAGTGTATAGGACAGTGGAGCTGACAAACTGAGGACTGTGCAGTGCAAATGACAATGTGAGGACAGCGCAGTGTATAGGACAGTGGAGCTGACAAACTGAGGACTGTGCAGTGCAGATGACAATGTGAGGACCGTGCAGTGTATAGGACAGTGGAGCTGACAAACTGAGGACTGTGGAGTGCAGATGACAATGTGAGGACCGTGCAGTGTATAGGACAGTGCAGCTGACAAACTGAGGACTGTGCAGTGCAGATGACAATGTGAAGACCGTGCAGTGTATAGTACAGTGTAGCTGAAAAACTGAGGACTGTGCGGTTAAGATGACAATGTGAGGACCGCGCAGTGTATAGGACAGTGGAGCTGACAAACTGAGGACTGTGCAGTGCAAATGACAATGTGAGGACCGTACAGTGTATAGGACAGTGGAGCTGACAAACAGAGGACTGTGCAGTGCAGATGACAATGTGAGGACCGTGCAGTGTATAGGACAGTGGAGCTGACAAACTGAGGACTGTGGAGTGCAGATGACAATGTGAGGACCGTGCAGTGTATAGGACAGTGGAGCTGACAAACAGAGGACTGTGCAGTGCAGATGACAATGTGAGGACCGTGCAGTGTATAGGACAGTGGAGCTGACAAACTGAGGACTGTGTGGTGCAGATGACAATGTAAGGACAGCGCAATGTATAGGACAGTGGAGCTGACAAACTGAGGACTGGGCAGTGCAGATGACAATGTGAGGACCGTGCAGTGTATAGGACAGTGGAGCTGACAAACAGAGGACTGTGCAGTGCAGATGACAATGTGAGGACCGTGCAGTGTATAGGACAGTGGAGCTGACAAACTGAGGACTGTGGAGTGCAGATGACAATGTGAGGACCGTGCAGTGTATAGGACAGTGGAGCTGACAAACAGAGGACTGTGCAGTGCAGATGACAATGTGAGGACCGTGCAGTGTATAGGACAGTGGAACTGACAAACAGAGGACTGTGCAGTGCAGATGACAATGTGAGGACCGTGCAGTGTATAGGACAGTGGAGCTGACAAACTGAGGACTGTGTGGTGCAGATGACAATGTGAGGACAGCGCAGTGTATAGGACAGTGTAGCTGACAAACTGAGGACTGTGCGGTGAAGATGACAATGTGAGGACCGCGCAGTGTATAGGACAGTGGAGCTGACAAACTGAGGACTGTACAGTACAGATGACAATGTGAGGACCATGCAGTCTATAGGATAGTGGAGTTGACAGACTGAGGACTGTGAAGTGGAGATGACATTGTGAGGACCGTGCAGTGTATAGGACAGTGGAGCTGAAAAACTGAGGACTGTGCAGTGCAGATGACAATGTGAATACCGTGCAGTGTATAGGACTGTGGTGCTGACAAACTGAGGACTGTGCAGTGCAGATGACAATGTGAGGACCGTGCAGTGTATAGGACAGTGAAGCTGACAAACTGAGGACTGTGCAGTGGAGATGACAATATGAGGACGGTGCAGTGTATAGGACAGTGGAGCTGAAAAACTGAGGACTGTGCAGTGCAGATGACAATGTGAAGACCGTGCAGTGTATAGGACAGTGGAGCTGACAAACTGAGGACTGTGCAGTGCAGATGACAATGTGAGGACTGTGCAGTGTATAGGACAGTGGAGCTGACAAACAGAGGACTGTGCAGTGCAGATGACAATGTGAGGAAAATGCAGTGTATAGGACAGTGGAGCTGACAAACTGAGGACTGTGCAGTGCAGATGACAATGTGAGGACCGTGCAGTGTATAGGACAGTGGAGCTGACAAACTGAGGACTGTGCAGTGCAGATGACAATGTGAGGACCGTGCAGTGTATAGGAC
The DNA here is from genome assembly GCF_031893055.1 of Leptodactylus fuscus. NCBI lineage: Eukaryota > Metazoa > Chordata > Amphibia > Anura > Leptodactylidae > Leptodactylus > Leptodactylus fuscus. Next base: position 2,376,719 of record NC_134268.1, on the reverse strand, counting down.
AGTGGAGCTGACAAACTGAGGACTGTGCAGTGCAGATGACAATGTGAGGACAGCGCAGTGTATAGGACAGTGGAGCTGACAAACTGAGGACTGTGCAGTGCAGATGACAATGTGAGGACCGTGCAGTGTATAGGACAGTGGAGCTGACAAACTGAGGACTGTGCAGTGGAGATGACAATGTGAGGACCGTGCAGTGTATAGGACAGTGGAGCTGACAAACTGTGGACTGTGCAGTGGAGATGACAATGTGAAGACCGTGCAGTGTATAGGACAGTGGTGCTGACAAACTGAGGACTGTGCAGTGCAGATGACAATGTGAAGACCGTGCAGTGTATAGGACAGTGAAGCTGACAAACTGAGGACTGTGCAGTGGAGATGACAATATGAGGACGGTGCAGTGTATAGGACAGTGGAGCTCAAAAACTGAGGACTGTGCAGTGCAGATGACAATGTGAAGACCGTGCAGTGTATAGGACAGTGGAGCTGAAAAACTGAGGACTGGGCAGTGCAGATGACAATGTGAGGACCGTGCAGTGTATAGGACATTGGAGCTGACAAACAGAGGAATGTGCAGTGCAGATGACAATGTGAGGACCGTGCAGTGTATAGGACAGTGGAGCTGACAAACAGTGGACTGTGCAGTGCAGGTGACAATGTGAGGACCGTGCAGAGTATAGGACAGTGGAGCTGACAAACTGAGGACTGTGCAGTGCAGAAGACAATGTGAGGACAGTGCAGTGTATAGGACAGTGGAGCTTGCAAACTGAGGACTGTGCGGTGAAGATTACAATGTGAGGACCGCGCAGTGTATAGGACAGTGGAGCTGACAAACTGAGGACTGTGCGGTGAAGATGACAATGTGAGGACCGCGCAGTGTATAGGACAGTGGAGCTGACAAACTGAGGACTGTGCGGTGCAGATGACAATGTGAGGACTGCGCAGTGTATAGGACAGTGGAGCTGACAAACTGAGGACTGTGCGGTGCAGATGACAATGTGAGGACATCGCAGTGTATAGGACAGTGGAGCTGACAAACTGAGGACTGTGTGGTGCAGGTGACAATGTGAGGACAGCGCAGTGTATAGGACAGTGGAGCTGACAAACTGAGGACTGTGCAGTGCAGATGACAATGTGAGGACCATGCAGTGTATAGGACAGTGGAGCTTACAAACTGAGGACTGTGCAGTGCAGATGACAATGTGAGGACAGCGCAGTGTATAGGACAGTGGAGCTGACAAACTGAGGACTGTGCAGTGCAGATGACAATGTGAGGACCGTGCAGTGTATAGGACAGTGGAGCTGACAAACTGAGGACTGTGCAGTGCAAATGACAATGTGAGGACAGCGCAGTGTATAGGACAGTGGAGCTGACAAACTGAGGACTGTGCAGTGCAGATGACAATGTGAGGACCGTGCAGTGTATAGGACAGTGGAGCTGACAAACTGAGGACTGTGGAGTGCAGATGACAATGTGAGGACCGTGCAGTGTATAGGACAGTGGAGCTGACAAACTGAGGACTGTGCAGTGCAGATGACAATGTGAAGACCGTGCAGTGTATAGTACAGTGTAGCTGAAAAACTGAGGACTGTGCGGTTAAGATGACAATGTGAGGACCGCGCAGTGTATAGGACAGTGGAGCTGACAAACTGAGGACTGTGTGGTGCAGATGACAATGTAAGGACAGCGCAATGTATAGGACAGTGGAGCTGACAAACTGAGGACTGGGCAGTGCAGATGACAATGTGAGGACCGTGCAGTGTATAGGACAATGGAGCTGACAAACAGAGGACTGTGCAGTGCAGATGACAATGTGAGGACCGTGCAGTGTATAGGACAGTGGAACTGACAAACAGAGGACTGTGCAGTGCAGATGACAATGTGAGGACCGTGCAGTGTATAGGACAGTGGAGCTGACAAACTGAGGACTGTGCAGTGCAGATGACAATGTGAGGACAGCGCAGTGTATAGGACAGTGTAGCTGACAAACTGAGGACTGTGCGGTGAAGATGACAATGTGAGGACCGCGCAGTGTATAGGACAGTGGAGCTGACAAACTGAGGACTGTACAGTACAGATGACAATGTGAGGACCATGCAGTGTATAGGATAGTGGAGTTGACAGACTGAGGACTGTGAAGTGGAGATGACAATGTGAGGACCGTGCAGTGTATAGGACAGTGGAGCTGAAAAACTGAGGACTGTGCAGTGCAGATGACAATGTGAATACCGTGCAGTGTATAGGACTGTGGTGCTGACAAACTGAGGACTGTGCAGTGCAGATGACAATGTGAGGACCGTGCAGTGTATAGGACAGTGAAGCTGACCAACTGAGGACTGTGCAGTGGAGATGACAATATGAGGACGGTGCAGTGTATAGGACAGTGGAGCTGAAAAACTGAGGACTGTGCAGTGCAGATGACAATGTGAAGACCGTGCAGTGTATAGGACAGTGGAGCTGAAAAACTGAGGACTGTACAGTGCAGATGACAATGTGAGGACCGTGCAGTGTATAGGACAGTGGAGCTGACAAACAGAGGACTGTGCAGTGCAGATGACAATGTGAGGACTGTGCAGTGTATAGGACAGTGGAGCTGACAAACAGAGGACTGTGCAGTGCAGATGACAATGTGAGGAACATGCAGTGTATAGGACAGTGGAGCTGACAAACTGAGGACTGTGCAGTGCAGATGACAATGTGAGGACAGCGCAGTGTTAGGACAGTGGAGCTGACAAACTGAGGACTGTGCAGTGCAGATGACAATGTGAGGACCGTGCAGTGTATAGGACAGTGGAGCTGACAAACTGAGGACTGTGCAGTGCAGATGACAATGTGAGGACCGTGCAGTGTATAGGACAGTGGAGCTGACAAACTGAGGACTGTGCAGTGGAAATGACAAGGTGAGGACCGTGCAGTGTATAGGACAGTGGTGCTGACAAACTGAGGACTGTGCAGTGGAGATGACAATGTGAAGACCGTGCAGTGTATAGGACAGTGGAGCTGACAAACTGTGGACTGTGCAGTGGAGATGACAATGTGAGGACCGTGCAGTGTATAGGACAGTGGAGCTGACAAACTGTGGACTGTGCAGTGGAGATGACAATGTGAAGACCGTGCAGTGTATAGGACAGTGGTGCTGACAAACTGAGGACTGTGCAGTGCAGATGACAATGTGAGGACCGTGCAGTGTATAGGACAGTGAAGCTGACAAACTGAGGACTGTGCAGTGGAGATGACAATATGAGGACGGTGCAGTGTATAGGACAGTGGAGCTCAAAAACTGAGGACTGTGCAGTGCAGATGACAATGTGAAGACCGTGCAGTGTATAGGACAGTGGAGCTGACAAACAGAGGACTGTGCAGTGCAGATGACAATGTGAGGACAGCGCAGTGTATAGGACAGTGGAGCTGACAAACAGAGGACTGTGCAGTGCAGCTGACAATGTGAGGACCGTGCAGTGTATAGGACAGTGGAGCTGACAAACTGAGGACTGTGCAGTGCAGATGACAATGTGAGGACAGCGCAGTGTATAGGACAGTGGAGCTGACAAACTGAGGACTGTGCAGTGCAGATGACAATGTGAGGACCGTGCAGTGTATAGGACAGTGGAGCTGACAAACTGAGGACTGTGCAGTGCAGATGACAATGTGAGGACCGTGCAGTGTGTAGGACAGTGGAGCTGACAAACTGAGGACTGTGCGGTGCAGATGACAATGTGAAGACCGTGCAATGTATAGTACAGTGTAGCTGAAAAACTGAGGACTGTGCGGTTAAGATGACAATGTGAGGACCGCGCAGTGTATAGGACAGTGGAGCTGAGAAACTGAGGACTGTGCGGTGCAGATGACAATGTGAGGACAGCGCAGTGTATAGGACAGTGGATCTGACAAACTGAGGACTGTGCAGTGCAGATGACAATGTGAGGACCATGCAGTGTATAGGACAGTGGAGCTGACAGACTGAGGACTGTGCAGTGCAGATGACAATGTGAGGACCATGCAGTGTATAGGACAGTGGAGCTTACAAACTGAGGACTGTGCAGTGCAGATGACAATGTGAGGACCGTGCAGTGTATAGGACAGTGGAGCTGACAGACTGAGGACTGTGCAGTGCGGATGACAATGTGAGGACCATGCAGTGTATAGGACAGTGGAGCTTACAAACTGAGGACTGTGCAGTGCAGATGACAATGTGAGGACAGCGCAGTGTATAGGACAGTGGAGCTGACAAACTGAGGACTGTGCAGTGCAGATGACAATGTGAGGACCGTGCAGTGTATAGGACAGTGGAGCTGAAAAACTGAGGACTGTGCAGTGCAGATGACAATGTGAGGACAGCGCAGTGTATAGGACAGTGGAGCTGACAAACTGAGGACTGTGCAGTGCAGATGACAATGTGAGGACCGTGCAGTGTATAGGACAGTGGAGCTGACAAACTGAGGACTGTGGAGTGCAGATGACAATGTGAGGACCGTGCAGTGTATAGGACAGTGGAGCTGACAAACTGAGGACTGTGCAGTGCAGATGACAATGTGAGGACCGTGCAGTGTATAGGACAGTGGAGCTGACAAACTGAGGACTGTGCAGTGGAAATGACAAGGTGAGGACCGTGCAGTGTATAGGACAGTGGTGCTGACAAACTGAGGACTGTGCAGTGGAGATGACAATGTGAAGACCGTGCAGTGTATAGGACAGTGGAGCTGACAAACTGTGGACTGTGCAGTGGAGATGACAATGTGAGGACCGTGCAGTGTATAGGACAGTGGAGCTGACAAACTGTGGACTGTGCAGTGGAGATGACAATGTGAAGACCGTGCAGTGTATAGGACAGTGGTGCTGACAAACTGAGGACTGTGCAGTGCAGATGACAATGTGAGGACCGTGCAGTGTATAGGACAGTGAAGCTGACAAACTGAGGACTGTGCAGTGGAGATGACAATATGAGGACGGTGCAGTGTATAGGACAGTGGAGCTCAAAAACTGAGGACTGTGCAGTGCAGATGACAATGTGAAGACCGTGCAGTGTATAGGACAGTGGAGCTGAAAAACTGAGGACTGGGCAGTGCAGATGACAATGTGAGGACCGTGCAGTGTATAGGACAGTGGAGCTGACAAACAGAGGACTGTGCAGTGCAGATGACAATGTGAGGACCGTGCAGTGTATAGGACAGTGGAGCTGACAAACTGAGGACTGTGGAGTGCAGATGACAATGTGAGGACCGTGCAGTGTATAGGACAGTGGAGCTGACAAACTGAGGACTGTGCAGTGCAGATGACAATGTGAGGACCGTGCAGTGTATAGGACAGTGAAGCTGACAAACTGAGGACTGTGCAGTGGAGATGACAATATGAGGACAGTGCAGTGTATAGGACATTGGAGCTCAAAAACTGAGGACTGTGCAGTGCAGATGACATTGTGAGGACCGTGCAGTGTAAAGGACAGTGGAGCTGACAAACAGAGGACTGTGCAGTGCAGCTGACACTGTGAGGACCGTGCAGTGTATAGGACAGTGGAGCTGACAAACTGAGGACTGTGCAGTGCAGATGACAATGTGAGGACAGCGCAGTGTATAGGACAGTGGAGCTGACAAACTGAGGACTGTGCAGTGCAGATGACAATGTGAGGACCGTGCAGTGTATAGGACAGTGGAGCTGACAAACTGAGGACTGTGCAGTGCAGATGACAATGTGAGGACCGTGCAGTGTGTAGGACAGTGGAGCTGACAAACTGAGGACTGTGCGGTGCAGATGACAATGTGAAGACCGTGCAATGTATAGTACAGTGTAGCTGAAAAACTGAGGACTGTGCGGTTAAGATGACAATGTGAGGACCGCGCAGTGTATAGGACAGTGGAGCTGAGAAACTGAGGACTGTGCGGTGCAGATGACAATGTGAGGACAGCGCAGTGTATAGGACAGTGGATCTGACAAACTGAGGACTGTGCAGTGCAGATGACAATGTGAGGACCATGCAGTGTATAGGACAGTGGAGCTGACAGACTGAGGACTGTGCAGTGCAGATGACAATGTGAGGACCATGCAGTGTATAGGACAGTGGAGCTTACAAACTGAGGACTGTGCAGTGCAGATGACAATGTGAGGACCGTGCAGTGTATAGGACAGTGGAGCTGACAGACTGAGGACTGTGCAGTGCGGATGACAATGTGAGGACCATGCAGTGTATAGGACAGTGGAGCTTACAAACTGAGGACTGTGCAGTGCAGATGACAATGTGAGGACAGCGCAGTGTATAGGACAGTGGAGCTGACAAACTGAGGACTGTGCAGTGCAGATGACAATGTGAGGACCGTGCAGTGTATAGGACAGTGGAGCTGAAAAACTGAGGACTGTGCAGTGCAGATGACAATGTGAGGACAGCGCAGTGTATAGGACAGTGGAGCTGACAAACTGAGGACTGTGCAGTGCAGATGACAATGTGAGGACCGTGCAGTGTATAGGACAGTGGAGCTGACAAACTGAGGACTGTGGAGTGCAGATGACAATGTGAGGACCGTGCAGTGTATAGGACAGTGGAGCTGACAAACTGAGGACTGTGCGGTGCAGATGACAATGTGAAGACCGTGCAGTGTATAGTACAGTGTAGCTGAAAAACTGAGGACTGTGCGGTTAAGATGACAATGTGAGGACCACGCAGTGTATAGGACAGTGGAGCTGACAAACTGAGGACTGTGCGGTGTAGATGACAATGTAAGGACAGCGCAATGTATAGGACAGTGGAGCTGACAAACTGAGGACTGTGTGGTGCAGATGACAATGTGAGGACAGCGCAGTGTATAGGACAGTGGATCTGACATACTGAGGACTGTGCAGTGCAGATGACAATGTGAGGACCATGCAGTGTATAGGACAGTGGAGCTGACAGACTGAGGACTGTGCAGTGCAGATGACAATGTGAGGACCATGCAGTGTATAGGACAGTGGAGCTTACAAACTGAGGACTGTGCAGTGCAGATGACAATGTGAGGACCGTGCAGTGTATAGGACAGTGGAGCTGACAGACTGAGGACTGTGCAGTGCAGATGACAATGTGAGGACCATGCAGTGTATAGGACAGTGGAGCTTACAAACTGAGGACTGTGCATTGCAGATGACAATGTGAGGACCATGCAGTGTATAGGACAGTGGAGCTGACAAACTGAGGACTGTGCAGTGCAAATGACAATGTGAGGACAGCGCAGTGTATAGGACAGTGGAGCTGACAAACTGAGGACTGTGCAGTGCAGATGACAATGTGAGGATTGTGCAGTTTATAGGACAGTGGAGCTGACAAACTGAGGACTGTGCAGTGCAGATGACAATGTGAGGACCGTGCAGTGTATAGGACAGTGGAGCTGACAAACTGAGGACTGTGCAGTGCAGATGACAATGTGAAGACCGTGCAGTGTATAGTACAGTGTAGCTGAAAAACTGAGGACTGTGCGGTTAAGATGACAATGTGAGGACCGCGCAGTGTATACGACAGTGGAGCTGACAAACTGAGGACTGTGTGGTGCAGATGACAATGTAAGGACAGCGCAATGTATAGGACAGTGGAGCTGACAAACTGAGGACTGGGCAGTGCAGATGACAATGTGAGGACCGTGCAGTGTATAGGACAGTGTAGCTGACAAACTGAGGACTGTGTGGTGCAGATGACAATGTGAGGACAGCGCAGTGTATAGGACAGTGGATCTGACAAACTGAGGACTGTGCAGTGCAGATGACAATGTGAGCACCATGCAGTGTATAGGACAGTGGAGCTGACAGACTGAGGACTGTGCAGTGCAGATGACAATGTGAGGACCATGCAGTGTATAGGACAGTGGAGCTTACAAACTGAGGACTGTGCAGTGCAGATGACAATGTGAGGACCGTGCAGTGTATAGGACAGTGGAGCTGACAAACTGAGGACTGTGCAGTGCAGATGACAATGTGAGGACAGCGCAGTGTATAGGACAGTGGAGCTGACAAACTGAGGACTGTGCAGTGCAGATGACAATGTGAGGACCGTGCAGTGTATAGGACAGTGGAGCTGACAAACTGAGGACTGTGGAGTGCAGATGACAATGTGAGGACCATGCAGTGTATAGGACAGTGGAGCTGACAAACTGAGGACTGTGCGGTGCAGATGACAATGTGAAGACCGTGCAGTGTATAGTACAGTGTAGCTGAAAAACTGAGGACTGTGCGGTTAAGATGACAATGTGAGGACCGCGCAGTGTATAGGACAGTGGAGCTGACAAACTGAGGACTGTGCGGTGTAGATGACAATGTAAGGACAGCGCAATGTATAGGACAGTGGAGCTGACAAACTGAGGACTGTGAGGTGCAGATGACAATGTGAGGACATCGCAGTGTATAGGACAGTGGATCTGACAAACTGAGGACTGTGCAGTGCAGATGACAATGTGAGGACCATGCAGTGTATAGGACAGTGGAGCTGACAGACTGAGGACTGTGCAGTGCAGATGACAATGTGAGGACCATGCAGTGTATAGGACAGTGGAGCTTACAAACTGAGGACTGTGCAGTGCAGATGACAATGTGAGGACCGTGCAGTGTATAGGACAGTGGAGCTGACAGACTGAGGACTGTGCAGTGCAGATGACAATGTGAGGACCATGCAGTGTATAGGACAGTGGAGCTTACAAACTGAGGACTGTGCAGTGCAGATGACAATGTGAGGACAGCGCAGTGTATAGGACAGTGGAGCTGACAAACTGAGGACTGTGCAGTGCAGATGACAATGTGAGGACCGTGCAGTGTATAGGACAGTGGAGCTGACAAACTGAGGACTGTGCAGTGCAAATGACAATGTGAGGACAGCGCAGTGTATAGGACAGTGGAGCTGACAAACTGAGGACTGTGCAGTGCAGATGACAATGTGAGGACCGTGCAGTGTATAGGACAGTGGAGCTGACAAACTGAGGACTGTGCAGTGCAGATGACAATGTGAGGACCGTGCAGTGTATAGGACAGTGGAGCTGACAAACTGAGGACTGTGCAGTGCAGATGACAATGTGAAGACCGTGCAGTGTATAGTACAGTGTAGCTGAAAAACTGAGGACTGTGCGGTTAAGATGACAATGTGAGGACCGCGCAGTGTATACGACAGTGGAGCTGACAAACTGAGGACTGTGTGGTGCAGATGACAATGTAAGGACAGCGCAATGTATAGGACAGTGTAGCTGACAAACTGAGGACTGTGTGGTGCAGATGACAATGTGAGGACAGCGCAGTGTATAGGACAGTGGATCTGACAAACTGAGGACTGTGCAGTGCAGATGACAATGTGAGGACCATGCAGTGTATAGAACAGTGGAGCTGACAGACTGAGGACTGTGCAGTGCAGATGACAATGTGAGGACCATGCAGTGTATAGGACAGTGGAGCTTACAAACTGAGGACTGTGCAGTGCAGATGACAATGTGAGGACCGTGCAGTGTATAGGACAGTGGAGCTGACAGACTGAGGACTGTGCAGTGCAGATGACAATGTGAGGACCATGCAGTGTATAGGACAGTGGAGCTTACAAACTGAGGACTGTGCAGTGCAGATGACAATGTGAGGACAGCGCAGTGTATAGGACAGTGGAGCTGACAAACTGAGGACTGTGCAGTGCAGATGACAATGTGAGGACCGTGCAGTGTATAGGACAGTGGAGCTGACAAACTGAGGACTGTGCAGTGCAAATGACAATGTGAGGACAGCGCAGTGTATAGGACAGTGGAGCTGACAAACTGAGGACTGTGCAGTGCAGATGACAATGTGAGGACCGTGCAGTGTATAGGACAGTGGAGCTGACAAACTGAGGACTGTGGAGTGCAGATGACAATGTGAGGACCGTGCAGTGTATAGGACAGTGCAGCTGACAAACTGAGGACTGTGCAGTGCAGATGACAATGTGAAGACCGTGCAGTGTATAGTACAGTGTAGCTGAAAAACTGAGGACTGTGCGGTTAAGATGACAATGTGAGGACCGCGCAGTGTATAGGACAGTGGAGCTGACAAACTGAGGACTGTGCAGTGCAAATGACAATGTGAGGACCGTGCAGTGTATAGGACAGTGGAGCTGACAAACAGAGGACTGTGCAGTGCAGATGACAATGTGAGGACCGTGCAGTGTATAGGACAGTGGAGCTGACAAACTGAGGACTGTGGAGTGCAGATGACAATGTGAGGACCGTGCAGTGTATAGGACAGTGGAGCTGACAAACAGAGGACTGTGCAGTGCAGATGACAATGTGAGGACCGTGCAGTGTATAGGACAGTGGAGCTGACAAACTGAGGACTGTGTGGTGCAGATGACAATGTAAGGACAGCGCAATGTATAGGACAGTGGAGCTGACAAACTGAGGACTGGGCAGTGCAGATGACAATGTGAGGACCGTGCAGTGTATAGGACAGTGGAGCTGACAAACAGAGGACTGTGCAGTGCAGATGACAATGTGAGGACCGTGCAGTGTATAGGACAGTGGAGCTGACAAACTGAGGACTGTGGAGTGCAGATGACAATGTGAGGACCGTGCAGTGTATAGGACAGTGGAGCTGACAAACAGAGGACTGTGCAGTGCAGATGACAATGTGAGGACCGTGCAGTGTATAGGACAGTGGAACTGACAAACAGAGGACTGTGCAGTGCAGATGACAATGTGAGGACCGTGCAGTGTATAGGACAGTGGAGCTGACAAACTGAGGACTGTGTGGTGCAGATGACAATGTGAGGACAGCGCAGTGTATAGGACAGTGTAGCTGACAAACTGAGGACTGTGCGGTGAAGATGACAATGTGAGGACCGCGCAGTGTATAGGACAGTGGAGCTGACAAACTGAGGACTGTACAGTACAGATGACAATGTGAGGACCATGCAGTCTATAGGATAGTGGAGTTGACAGACTGAGGACTGTGAAGTGGAGATGACATTGTGAGGACCGTGCAGTGTATAGGACAGTGGAGCTGAAAAACTGAGGACTGTGCAGTGCAGATGACAATGTGAATACCGTGCAGTGTATAGGACTGTGGTGCTGACAAACTGAGGACTGTGCAGTGCAGATGACAATGTGAGGACCGTGCAGTGTATAGGACAGTGAAGCTGACAAACTGAGGACTGTGCAGTGGAGATGACAATATGAGGACGGTGCAGTGTATAGGACAGTGGAGCTGAAAAACTGAGGACTGTGCAGTGCAGATGACAATGTGAAGACCGTGCAGTGTATAGGACAGTGGAGCTGAAAAACTGAGGACTGTGCGGTGCAGATGACAATGTGAGGACCGTGTAGTGTATAGGACAGTGGAGCTGACAAACTGAGGACTGTGCAGTGCAGATGACAATGTGAGGACTGTGCAGTGTATAGGACAGTGGAGCTGACAAACAGAGGACTGTGCAGTGCAGATGACAATGTGAGGAAAATGCAGTGTATAGGACAGTGGAGCTGACAAACTGAGGACTGTGCAGTGCAGATGACAATGTGAGGACCGTGCAGTGTATAGGACAGTGGAGCTGACAAACTGAGGACTGTGCAGTGCAGATGACAATGTGAGGACCGTGCAGTGTATAGGACAGTGGAGCTGACAAACTGAGGACTGTGCAGTGCAGATGACAATGTGAGGACAGCGCAGTGTATAGGACAGTGGAGCTGACAAACTGAGGACTGTGCAGTGCAGATGACAATGTGAGGACCGTGCAGTGTATAGGACAGTGGAGCTGACAAACTGAGGACTGTGCAGTGGAGATGACAATGTGAGGACCGTGCAGTGTATAGGACAGTGGAGCTGACAAACTGTGGACTGTGCAGTGGAGATGACAATGTGAAGACCGTGCAGTGTATAGGACAGTGGTGCTGACAAACTGAGGACTGTGCAGTGCAGATGACAATGTGAAGACCGTGCAGTGTATAGGACAGTGAAGCTGACAAACTGAGGACTGTGCAGTGGAGATGACAATATGAGGACGGTGCAGTGTATAGGACAGTGGAGCTCAAAAACTGAGGACTGTGCAGTGCAGATGACAATGTGAAGACCGTGCAGTGTATAGGACAGTGGAGCTGAAAAACTGAGGACTGGGCAGTGCAGATGACAATGTGAGGACCGTGCAGTGTATAGGACATTGGAGCTGACAAACAGAGGAATGTGCAGTGCAGATGACAATGTGAGGACCGTGCAGTGTATAGGACAGTGGAGCTGACAAACAGTGGACTGTGCAGTGCAGGTGACAATGTGAGGACCGTGCAGAGTATAGGACAGTGGAGCTGACAAACTGAGGACTGTGCAGTGCAGAAGACAATGTGAGGACAGTGCAGTGTATAGGACAGTGGAGCTTGCAAACTGAGGACTGTGCGGTGAAGATTACAATGTGAGGACCGCGCAGTGTATAGGACAGTGGAGCTGACAAACTGAGGACTGTGCGGTGAAGATGACAATGTGAGGACCGCGCAGTGTATAGGACAGTGGAGCTGACAAACTGAGGACTGTGCGGTGCAGATGACAATGTGAGGACTGCGCAGTGTATAGGACAGTGGAGCTGACAAACTGAGGACTGTGCGGTGCAGATGACAATGTGAGGACATCGCAGTGTATAGGACAGTGGAGCTGACAAACTGAGGACTGTGTGGTGCAGGTGACAATGTGAGGACAGCGCAGTGTATAGGACAGTGGAGCTGACAAACTGAGGACTGTGCAGTGCAGATGACAATGTGAGGACCATGCAGTGTATAGGACAGTGGAGCTTACAAACTGAGGACTGTGCAGTGCAGATGACAATGTGAGGACAGCGCAGTGTATAGGACAGTGGAGCTGACAAACTGAGGACTGTGCAGTGCAGATGACAATGTGAGGACCGTGCAGTGTATAGGACAGTGGAGCTGACAAACTGAGGACTGTGCAGTGCAAATGACAATGTGAGGACAGCGCAGTGTATAGGACAGTGGAGCTGACAAACTGAGGACTGTGCAGTGCAGATGACAATGTGAGGACCGTGCAGTGTATAGGACAGTGGAGCTGACAAACTGAGGACTGTGGAGTGCAGATGACAATGTGAGGACCGTGCAGTGTATAGGACAGTGGAGCTGACAAACTGAGGACTGTGCAGTGCAGATGACAATGTGAAGACCGTGCAGTGTATAGTACAGTGTAGCTGAAAAACTGAGGACTGTGCGGTTAAGATGACAATGTGAGGACCGCGCAGTGTATAGGACAGTGGAGCTGACAAACTGAGGACTGTGTGGTGCAGATGACAATGTAAGGACAGCGCAATGTATAGGACAGTGGAGCTGACAAACTGAGGACTGGGCAGTGCAGATGACAATGTGAGGACCGTGCAGTGTATAGGACAATGGAGCTGACAAACAGAGGACTGTGCAGTGCAGATGACAATGTGAGGACCGTGCAGTGTATAGGACAGTGGAACTGACAAACAGAGGACTGTGCAGTGCAGATGACAATGTGAGGACCGTGCAGTGTATAGGACAGTGGAGCTGACAAACTGAGGACTGTGCAGTGCAGATGACAATGTGAGGACAGCGCAGTGTATAGGACAGTGTAGCTGACAAACTGAGGACTGTGCGGTGAAGATGACAATGTGAGGACCGCGCAGTGTATAGGACAGTGGAGCTGACAAACTGAGGACTGTACAGTACAGATGACAATGTGAGGACCATGCAGTGTATAGGATAGTGGAGTTGACAGACTGAGGACTTTGAAGTGGAGATGACAATGTGAGGACCGTGCAGTGTATAGGACAGTGGAGCTGAAAAACTGAGGACTGTGCAGTGCAGATGACAATGTGAATACCGTGCAGTGTATAGGACTGTGGTGCTGACAAACTGAGGACTGTGCAGTGCAGATGACAATGTGAGGACCGTGCAGTGTATAGGACAGTGAAGCTGACCAACTGAGGACTGTGCAGTGGAGATGACAATATGAGGACGGTGCAGTGTATAGGACAGTGGAGCTGAAAAACTGAGGACTGTGCAGTGCAGATGACAATGTGAAGACCGTGCAGTGTATAGGACAGTGGAGCTGAAAAACTGAGGACTGTACAGTGCAGATGACAATGTGAGGACCGTGCAGTGTATAGGACAGTGGAGCTGACAAACAGAGGACTGTGCAGTGCAGATGACAATGTGAGGACTGTGCAGTGTATAGGACAGTGGAGCTGACAAACAGAGGACTGTGCAGTGCAGATGACAATGTGAGGAACATGCAGTGTATAGGACAGTGGAGCTGACAAACTGAGGACTGTGCAGTGCAGATGACAATGTGAGGACAGCGCAGTGTTAGGACAGTGGAGCTGACAAACTGAGGACTGTGCAGTGCAGATGACAATGTGAGGACCGTGCAGTGTATAGGACAGTGGAGCTGACAAACTGAGGACTGTGCAGTGCAGATGACAATGTGAGGACCGTGCAGTGTATAGGACAGTGGAGCTGACAAACTGAGGACTGTGCAGTGGAAATGACAAGGTGAGGACCGTGCAGTGTATAGGACAGTGGTGCTGACAAACTGAGGACTGTGCAGTGGAGATGACAATGTGAAGACCGTGCAGTGTATAGGACAGTGGAGCTGACAAACTGTGGACTGTGCAGTGGAGATGACAATGTGAGGACCGTGCAGTGTATAGGACAGTGGAGCTGACAAACTGTGGACTGTGCAGTGGAGATGACAATGTGAAGACCGTGCAGTGTATAGGACAGTGGTGCTGACAAACTGAGGACTGTGCAGTGCAGATGACAATGTGAGGACCGTGCAGTGTATAGGACAGTGAAGCTGACAAACTGAGGACTGTGCAGTGGAGATGACAATATGAGGACGGTGCAGTGTATAGGACAGTGGAGCTCAAAAACTGAGGACTGTGCAGTGCAGATGACAATGTGAAGACCGTGCAGTGTGTAGGACAGTGGAGCTGACAAACTGAGGACTGGGCAGTGCAGATGACAATGTGAGGACCGTGCAGTGTATAGGACAGTGGAGCTGACAAACAGAGGACTGTGCAGTGCAGATGACAATGTGAGGACCGTGCAGTGTATAGGACAGTGGAGCTGACAAACTGAGGACTGTGGAGTGCAGATGACAATGTGAGGACCGTGCAGTGTATAGGACAGTGGAGCTGACAAACTGAGGACTGTGCAGTGCAGATGACAATGTGAGGACCGTGCAGTGTATAGGACAGTGAAGCTGACAAACTGAGGACTGTGCAGTGGAGATGACAATATGAGGACAGTGCAGTGTATAGGACATTGGAGCTCAAAAACTGAGGACTGTGCAGTGCAGATGACATTGTGAGGACCGTGCAGTGTAAAGGACAGTGGAGCTGACAAACAGAGGACTGTGCAGTGCAGCTGACAATGTGAGGACCGTGCAGTGTATAGGACAGTGGAGCTGACAAACTGAGGACTGTGCAGTGCAGATGACAATGTGAGGACAGCGCAGTGTATAGGACAGTGGAGCTGACAAACTGAGGACTGTGCAGTGCAGATGACAATGTGAGGACCGTGCAGTGTATAGGACAGTGGAGCTGACAAACTGAGGACTGTGCAGTGCAGATGACAATGTGAGGACCGTGCAGTGTGTAGGACAGTGGAGCTGACAAACTGAGGACTGTGCGGTGCAGATGACAATGTGAAGACCGTGCAATGTATAGTACAGTGTAGCTGAAAAACTGAGGACTGTGCGGTTAAGATGACAATGTGAGGACCGCGCAGTGTATAGGACAGTGGAGCTGAGAAACTGAGGACTGTGCGGTGCAGATGACAATGTGAGGACAGCGCAGTGTATAGGACAGTGGATCTGACAAACTGAGGACTGTGCAGTGCAGATGACAATGTGAGGACCATGCAGTGTATAGGACAGTGGAGCTGACAGACTGAGGACTGTGCAGTGCAGATGACAATGTGAGGACCATGCAGTGTATAGGACAGTGGAGCTTACAAACTGAGGACTGTGCAGTGCAGATGACAATGTGAGGACCGTGCAGTGTATAGGACAGTGGAGCTGACAGACTGAGGACTGTGCAGTGCGGATGACAATGTGAGGACCATGCAGTGTATAGGACAGTGGAGCTTACAAACTGAGGACTGTGCAGTGCAGATGACAATGTGAGGACAGCGCAGTGTATAGGACAGTGGAGCTGACAAACTGAGGACTGTGCAGTGCAGATGACAATGTGAGGACCGTGCAGTGTATAGGACAGTGGAGCTGAAAAACTGAGGACTGTGCAGTGCAGATGACAATGTGAGGACAGCGCAGTGTATAGGACAGTGGAGCTGACAAACTGAGGACTGTGCAGTGCAGATGACAATGTGAGGACCGTGCAGTGTATAGGACAGTGGAGCTGACAAACTGAGGACTGTGGAGTGCAGATGACAATGTGAGGACCGTGCAGTGTATAGGACAGTGGAGCTGACAAACTGAGGACTGTGCAGTGCAGATGACAATGTGAGGACCGTGCAGTGTATAGGACAGTGGAGCTGACAAACTGAGGACTGTGCAGTGGAAATGACAAGGTGAGGACCGTGCAGTGTATAGGACAGTGGTGCTGACAAACTGAGGACTGTGCAGTGGAGATGACAATGTGAAGACCGTGCAGTGTATAGGACAGTGGAGCTGACAAACTGTGGACTGTGCAGTGGAGATGACAATGTGAGGACCGTGCAGTGTATAGGACAGTGGAGCTGACAAACTGTGGACTGTGCAGTGGAGATGACAATGTGAAGACCGTGCAGTGTATAGGACAGTGGTGCTGACAAACTGAGGACTGTGCAGTGCAGATGACAATGTGAGGACCGTGCAGTGTATAGGACAGTGAAGCTGACAAACTGAGGACTGTGCAGTGGAGATGACAATATGAGGACGGTGCAGTGTATAGGACAGTGGAGCTCAAAAACTGAGGACTGTGCAGTGCAGATGACAATGTGAAGACCGTGCAGTGTATAGGACAGTGGAGCTGAAAAACTGAGGACTGGGCAGTGCAGATGACAATGTGAGGACCGTGCAGTGTATAGGACAGTGGAGCTGACAAACAGAGGACTGTGCAGTGCAGATGACAATGTGAGGACCGTGCAGTGTATAGGACAGTGGAGCTGACAAACTGAGGACTGTGGAGTGCAGATGACAATGTGAGGACAGTGCAGTGTATAGGACAGTGGAGCTGACAAACTGAGGACTGTGCAGTGCAGATGACAATGTGAGGACCGTGCAGTGTATAGGACAGTGAAGCTGACAAACTGAGGACTGTGCAGTGGAGATGACAATATGAGGACAGTGCAGTGTATAGGACATTGGAGCTCAAAAACTGAGGACTGTGCAGTGCAGATGACATTGTGAGGACCGTGCAGTGTAAAGGACAGTGGAGCTGACAAACAGAGGACTGTGCAGTGCAGCTGACAATGTGAGGACCGTGCAGTGTATAGGACAGTGGAGCTGACAAACTGAGGACTGTGCAGTGCAGATGACAATGTGAGGACAGCGCAGTGTATAGGACAGTGGAGCTGACAAACTGAGGACTGTGCAGTGCAGATGACAATGTGAGGACCGTGCAGTGTATAGGACAGTGGAGCTGACAAACTGAGGACTGTGCAGTGCAGATGACAATGTGAGGACCGTGCAGTGTGTAGGACAGTGGAGCTGACAAACTGAGGACTGTGCGGTGCAGATGACAATGTGAAGACCGTGCAATGTATAGTACAGTGTAGCTGAAAAACTGAGGACTGTGCGGTTAAGATGACAATGTGAGGACCGCGCAGTGTATAGGACAGTGGAGCTGAGAAACTGAGGACTGTGCGGTGCAGATGACAATGTGAGGACAGCGCAGTGTATAGGACAGTGGATCTGACAAACTGAGGACTGTGCAGTGCAGATGACAATGTGAGGACCATGCAGTGTATAGGACAGTGGAGCTGACAGACTGAGGACTGTGCAGTGCAGATGACAATGTGAGGACCATGCAGTGTATAGGACAGTGGAGCTTACAAACTGAGGACTGTGCAGTGCAGATGACAATGTGAGGACCGTGCAGTGTATAGGACAGTGGAGCTGACAGACTGAGGACTGTGCAGTGCGGATGACAATGTGAGGACCATGCAGTGTATAGGACAGTGGAGCTTACAAACTGAGGACTGTGCAGTGCAGATGACAATGTGAGGACAGCGCAGTGTATAGGACAGTGGAGCTGACAAACTGAGGACTGTGCAGTGCAGATGACAATGTGAGGACCGTGCAGTGTATAGGACAGTGGAGCTGAAAAACTGAGGACTGTGCAGTGCAGATGACAATGTGAGGACAGCGCAGTGTATAGGACAGTGGAGCTGACAAACTGAGGACTGTGCAGTGCAGATGACAATGTGAGGACCGTGCAGTGTATAGGACAGTGGAGCTGACAAACTGAGGACTGTGGAGTGCAGATGACAATGTGAGGACCGTGCAGTGTATAGGACAGTGGAGCTGACAAACTGAGGACTGTGCGGTGCAGATGACAATGTGAAGACCGTGCAGTGTATAGTACAGTGTAGCTGAAAAACTGAGGACTGTGCGATTAAGATGACAATGTGAGGACCACGCAGTGTATAGGGCAGTGGAGCTGACAAACTGAGGACTGTGCGGTGTAGATGACAATGTAAGGACAGCGCAATGTATAGGACAGTGGAGCTGACAAACTGAGGACTGTGTGGTGCAGATGACAATGTGAGGACAGCGCAGTGTATAGGACAGTGGATCTGACATACTGAGGACTGTGCAGTGCAGATGACAATGTGAGGACCATGCAGTGTATAGGACAGTGGAGCTGACAGACTGAGGACTGTGCAGTGCAGATGACAATGTGAGGACCATGCAGTGTATAGGACAGTGGAGCTTACAAACTGAGGACTGTGCAGTGCAGATGACAATGTGAGGACCGTGCAGTGTATAGGACAGTGGAGCTGACAGACTGAGGACTGTGCAGTGCAGATGACAATGTGAGGACCATGCAGTGTATAGGACAGTGTAGCTTACAAACTGAGGACTGTGCAGTGCAGATGACAATGTGAGGACCATGCAGTGTATAGGACAGTGGAGCTGACAAACTGAGGACTGTGCAGTGCAAATGACAATGTGAGGACAGCGCAGTGTATAGGACAGTGGAGCTGACAAACTGAGGACTGTGCAGTGCAGATGACAATGTGAGGATTGTGCAGTGTATAGGACAGTGGAGCTGACAAACTGAGGACTGTGCAGTGCAGATGACAATGTGAGGACCGTGCAGTGTATAGGACAGTGGAGCTGACAAACTGAGGACTGTGCAGTGCAGATGACAATGTGAAGACCGTGCAGTGTATAGTACAGTGTAGCTGAAAAACTGAGGACTGTGCGGTTAAGATGACAATGTGAGGACCGCGCAGTGTATACGACAGTGGAGCTGACAAACTGAGGACTGTGTGGTGCAGATGACAATGTAAGGACAGCGCAATGTATAGGACAGTGGAGCTGACAAACTGAGGACTGGGCAGTGCAGATGACAATGTGAGGACCGTGCAGTGTATAGGACAGTGTAGCTGACAAACTGAGGACTGTGTGGTGCAGATGACAATGTGAGGACAGCGCAGTGTATAGGACAGTGGATCTGACAAACTGAGGACTGTGCAGTGCAGATGACAATGTGAGCACCATGCAGTGTATAGGACAGTGGAGCTGACAGACTGAGGACTGTGCAGTGCAGATGACAATGTGAGGACCATGCAGTGTATAGGACAGTGGAGCTTACAAACTGAGGACTGTGCAGTGCAGATGACAATGTGAGGACCGTGCAGTGTATAGGACAGTGGAGCTGACAGACTGAGGACTGTGCAGTGCAGATGACAATGTGAGGACCATGCAGTGTATAGGACAGTGGAGCTTACAAACTGAGGACTGTGCAGTGCAGATGACAATGTGAGGACAGCGCAGTGTATAGGACAGTGGAGCTGACAAACTGAGGACTGTGCAGTGCAGATGACAATGTGAGGACCGTGCAGTGTATAGGACAGTGCAGCTGACAAACTGAGGACTGTGCAGTGCAAATGACAATGTGAGGACAGCGCAGTGTATAGGACAGTGGAGCTGACAAACTGAGGACTGTGCAGTGCAGATGACAATGTGAGGACCGTGCAGTGTATAGGACAGTGGAGCTGACAAACTGAGGACTGTGGAGTGCATATGACAATGTGAGGACCGTGCAGTGTATAGGACAGTGCAGCTGACAAACTGAGGACTGTGCAGTGCAGATGACAATGTGAAGACCGTGCAGTGTATAGGACAGTGGAGCTGACAAACTGAGGACTGTGTGGTGCAGATGACAATGTAAGGACAGCGCAATGTATAGGACAGTGGAGCTGACAAACTGAGGACTGTGCGGTTAAGATGACAATGTGAGGACCGCGCAGTGTATAGGACAGTGGAGCTGACAAACTGAGGACTGTGTGGTGCAGATGACAATGTAAGGACAGCGCAATGTATAGGACAGTGGAGCTGACAAACTGAGGACTGGGCAGTGCAGATGACAATGTGAGGACCGTGCAGTGTATAGGACAGTGGAGCTGACAAACAGAGGACTGTGCAGTGCAGATGACAATGTGAGGACCGTGCAGTGTATAGGACAGTGGAGCTGACAAACTGAGGACTGTGGAGTGCAGATGACAATGTGAGGACCGTGCAGTGTATAGGACAGTGGAGCTGACAAACAGAGGACTGTGCAGTGCAGATGACAATGTGAGGACCGTGCAGTGTATAGGACAGTGGAACTGACAAACAGAGGACTGTGCAGTGCAGATGACAATGTGAGGACCGTGCAGTGTATAGGACAGTGGAGCTGACAAACTGAGGACTGTGTGGTGCAGATGACAATGTGAGGACAGCGCAGTGTATAGGACAGTGTAGCTGACAAACTGAGGACTGTGCGGTGAAGATGACAATGTGAGGACCGCGCAGTGTATAGGACAGTGGAGCTGACAAACTGAGGACTGTACAGTACAGATGATAATGTGAGGACCATGCAGTCTATAGGATAGTCGAGTTGACAAACTGAGGACTGTGCAGTGCAGATGACAATGTGAGGACCGTGCAGTGTATAGGACAGTGAAGCTGACAAACTGAGGACTGTGCAGTGGAGATGACAATATGAGGACGGTGCAGTGTATAGGACAGTGGAGCTGAAAAACTGAGGACTGTGCAGTGCAGATGACAATGTGAAGACCGTGCAGTGTATAGGACAGTGGAGCTGAAAAACTGAGGACTGTGCGGTGCAGATGACAATGTGAGGACCGTGCAGTGTATAGGACAGTGGAGCTGACAAACAGAGGACTGTGCAGTGCAGATGACAATGTGAGGACTGTGCAGTGTATAGGACAGTGGAGCTGACAAACAGAGGACTGTGCAGTGCAGATGACAATGTGAGGAAAATGCAGTCTATAGGACAGTGGAGCTGACAAACTGAGGACTGTGCAGTGCAGATGACAATGTGAGGACAGCGCAGTGTATAGGACAGTGGAGCTGACAAACTGAGGACTGTGCAGTGCAGATGACAATGTGAGGACCGTGCAGTGTATAGGACAGTGGAGCTGACAAACTGAGGACTGTGCAGTGCAGATGACAATGTGAGGACCGTGCAGTGTATAGGACAGTGGAGCTGACAAACTGAGGACTGTGCAGTGGAAATGACAAGGTGAGGACCGTGCAGTGTATAGGACAGTGGTGCTGACAAACTGAGGACTGTGCAGTGGAGATGACAATGTGAAGACCGTGCAGTGTACAGGACAGTGGAGCTGACAAACTGTGGACTGTGCAGTGGAGATGACAATGTGAGGTCCGTGCAGTGTATAGGACAGTGGAGCTGACAAACTGTGGACTGTGCA
This sequence comes from Leptodactylus fuscus, assembly GCF_031893055.1. NCBI lineage: Eukaryota > Metazoa > Chordata > Amphibia > Anura > Leptodactylidae > Leptodactylus > Leptodactylus fuscus. The sequence goes on along the minus strand of NC_134268.1, from coordinate 2,354,864 downwards.
GTGGAGATGACAATGTGAAGACCGTGCAGTGTATAGGACAGTGGTGCTGACAAACTGAGGACTGTGCAGTGCAGATGACAATGTGAAGACCGTGCAGTGTATAGGACAGTGAAGCTGACAAACTGAGGACTGTGCAGTGGAGATGACAATATGAGGACGGTGCAGTGTATAGGACAGTGGAGCTCAAAAACTGAGGACTGTGCAGTGCAGATGACAATGTGAAGACCGTGCAGTGTATAGGACAGTGGAGCTGAAAAACTGAGGACTGGGCAGTGCAGATGACAATGTGAGGACCGTGCAGTGTATAGGACATTGGAGCTGACAAACAGAGGACTGTGCAGTGCAGATGACAATGTGAGGACCGTGCAGTGTATAGGACAGTGGAGCTGACAAACAGTGGACTGTGCAGTGCAGGTGACAATGTGAGGACCGTGCAGAGTATAGGACAGTGGAGCTGACAAACTGAGGACTGTGCAGTGCAGAAGACAATGTGAGGACAGTGCAGTGTATAGGACAGTGGAGCTTGCAAACTGAGGACTGTGCGTTGAAGATTACAATGTGAGGACCGCGCAGTGTATAGGACAGCGGAGCTGACAAACTGAGGACTGTGCGGTGAAGATGACAATGTGAGGACCGCGCAGTGTATAGGACAGTGGAGCTGACAAACTGAGGACTGTGCGGTGCAGATGACAATGTGAGGACTGCGCAGTGTATAGGACAGTGGAGCTGACAAACTGAGGACTGTGCGGTGCAGATGACAATGTGAGGACAGCGCAGTGTATAGGACAGTGGAGCTGACAAACTGAGGACTGTGTGGTGCAGGTGACAATGTGAGGACAGCGCAGTGTATAGGACAGTGGAGCTGACAAACTGAGGACTGTGCAGTGCAGATGACAATGTGAGGACCATGCAGTGTATAGGACAGTGGAGCTGACAAACTGAGGACTGTGCAGTGCAAATGACAATGTGAGGACAGCGCAGTGTATAGGACAGTGGAGCTGACAAACTGAGGACTGTGCAGTGCAGATGACAATGTGAGGACCGTGCAGTGTATAGGACAGTGGAGCTTACAAACTGAGGACTGTGCAGTGCAGATGACAATGTGAGGACAGCGCAGTGTATAGGACAGTGGAGCTGACAAACTGAGGACTGTGCAGTGCAGATGACAATGTGAGGACCGTGCAGTGTATAGGACAGTGGAGCTGACAAACTGAGGACTGTGCAGTGCAAATGACAATGTGAGGACAGCGCAGTGTATAGGACAGTGGAGCTGACAAACTGAGGACTGTGCAGTGCAGATGACAATGTGAGGACCGTGCAGTGTATAGGACAGTGGAGCTGACAAACTGAGGACTGTGGAGTGCAGATGACAATGTGAGGACCGTGCAGTGTATAGGACAGTGGAGCTGACAAACTGAGGACTGTGCAGTGCAGATGACAATGTGAAGACCGTGCAGTGTATAGTACAGTGTAGCTGAAAAACAGAGGACTGTGCGGTTAAGATGACAATGTGAGGACCGCGCAGTGTATAGGACAGTGGAGCTGACAAACTGTGGACTGTGCAGTGGAGATGACAATGTGAAGACCGTGCAGTGTATAGGACAGTGGTGCTGACAAACTGAGGACTGTGCAGTGCAGATGACAATGTGAGGACCGTGCAGTGTATAGGACAGTGAAGCTGACAAACTGAGGACTGTGCAGTGGAGATGACAATATGAGGACGGTGCAGTGTATAGGACAGTGGAGCTGAAAAACTGAGGACTGTGCAGTGCAGATGACAATGTGAAGACCGTGCAGTGTATAGGACAGTGGAGCTGAAAAACTGAGGACTGTGCAGTGCAGATGACAATGTGAGGACCGTGCAGTGTATAGGACAGTGGAGCTGACAAACAGAGGACTGTGCAGTGCAGATGACAATGTGAGGACTGTGCAGTGTATAGGACAGTGGAGCTGACAAACAGAGGACTGTGCAGTGCAGATGACAATGTGAGGAACATGCAGTGTATAGGACAGTGGAGCTGACAAACTGAGGACTGTGCAGTGCAGATGACAATGTGAGGACAGCGCAGTGTATAGGACAGTGGAGCTGACAAACTGAGGACTGTGCAGTGCAGATGACAATGTGAGGACCGTGCAGTGTATAGGACAGTGGAGCTGACAAACTGAGGACTGTGCAGTGCAGATGACAATGTGAGGACCGTGCAGTGTATAGGACAGTGGAGTTGACAAACTGAGGACTGTGCAGTGGAAATGACAAGGTGAGGACCGTGCAGTGTATAGGACAGTGGTGCTGACAAACTGAGGACTGTGCAGTGGAGATGACAATGTGAAGACCGTGCAGTGTATAGGACAGTGGAGCTGACAAACTGTGGACTGTGCAGTGGAGATGACAATGTGAGGACCGTGCAGTGTATAGGACAGTGGAGCTGACAAACTGTGGACTGTGCAGTGGAGATGACAATGTGAAGACCGTGCAGTGTATAGGACAGTGGTGCTGACAAACTGAGGACTGTGCAGTGCAGATGACAATGTGAGGACCGTGCAGTGTATAGGACAGTGAAGCTGACAAACTGAGGACTGTGCAGTGGAGATGACAATATGAGGACGGTGCAGTGTATAGGACAGTGGAGCTCAAAAACTGAGGACTGTGCAGTGCAGATGACAATGTGAAGACCGTGCAGTATATAGGACAGTGGAGCTGAAAAACTGAGGACTGGGCAGTGCAGATGACAATGTGAGGACCGTGCAGTGTATAGGACAGTGGAGCTGACAAACAGAGGACTGTGCAGTGCAGATGACAATGTGAGGACCGTGCAGTGTATAGGACAGTGGAGCTGACAAACTGAGGACTGTGGAGTGCAGATGACAATGTGAGGACCGTGCAGTGTATAGGACAGTGGAGCTGACAAACTGAGGACTGTGCAGTGCAGATGACAATGTGAAGACCGTGCAGTGTATAGTACAGTGTAGCTGAAAAACTGAGGACTGTGCGGTTAAGATGACAATGTGAGGACCGCGCAGTGTATAGGACAGTGGAGCTGACAAACTGAGGACTGTGTGGTGCAGATGACAATGTAAGGACAGCGCAATGTATAGGACAGTGGAGCTGACAAACTGAGGACTGGGCAGTGCAGATGACAATGTGAGGACCGTGCAGTGTATAGGACAGTGTAGCTGACAAACTGAGGACTGTGTGGTGCAGATGACAATGTGAGGACAGCGCAGTGTATAGGACAGTGGATCTGACAAACTGAGGACTGTGCAGTGCAGATGACAATGTGAGGACCATGCAGTGTATAGGACAGTGGAGCTGACAGACTGAGGACTGTGCAGTGCAGATGACAATGTGAGGACCGTGCAGTGTATAGGACAGTGAAGCTGACAAACTGAGGACTGTGCAGTGGAGATGACAATATGAGGACGGTGCAGTTTATAGGACAGTGGAGCTCAAAAACTGAGGACTGTGCAGTGCAGATGACAATGTGAAGACCGTGCAGTGTATAGGACAGTGGAGCTGAAAAACTGAGGACTGGGCAGTGCAGATGACAATGTGAGGACCGTGCAGTGTATAGGACAGTGGAGCTGACAAACAGAGGACTGTGCAGTGCAGATGACAATGTGAGGACCGTGCAGTGTATAGGACAGTGGAGCTGACAAACTGAGGACTGTGGAGTGCAGATGACAATGTGAGGACCGTGCAGTGTATAGGACAGTGGAGCTGACGAACTGAGGACTGTGCAGTGCAGATGACAATGTGAAGACCGTGCAGTGTATAGTACAGTGTAGCTGAAAAACTGAGGACTGTGCGGTTAAGATGACAATGTGAGGACCGCGCAGTGTATAGGACAGTGGAGCTGACAAACTGAGGACTGTGTGGTGCAGATGACAATGTAAGGACAGCGCAATGTATAGGACAGTGGAGCTGACAAACTGAGGACTGGGCAGTGCAGATGACAATGTGAGGACCGTGCAGTGTATAGGACAGTGTAGCTGACAAACTGAGGACTGTGTGGTGCAGATGACAATGTGAGGACAGCGCAGTGTATAGGACAGTGGATCTGACAAACTGAGGACTGTGCAGTGCAGATGACAATGTGAGGACCATGCAGTGTATAGGACAGTGGAGCTGACAGACTGAGGACTGTGCAGTGCAGATGACAATGTGAGGACCATGCAGTGTATAGGACAGTGGAGCTTACAAACTGAGGACTGTGCAGTGCAGATGACAATGTGAGGACCGTGCAGTGTATAGGACAGTGGAGCTGACAGACTTAGGACTGTGCAGTGCAGATGACAATGTGAGGACCATGCAGTGTATAGGACAGTGGAGCTTACAAACTGAGGACTGTGCAGTGCAGATGACAATGTGAGGACAGCGCAGTGTATAGGACAGTGGAGCTGACAAACTGAGGACTGTGCAGTGCAGATGACAATGTGAGGACCGTGCAGTGTATAGGACAGTGGAGCTGACAAACTGAGGACTGTGCAGTGCAAATGACAATGTGAGGACAGCGCAGTGTATAGGACAGTGGAGCTGACAAACTGAGGACTGTGCAGTGCAGATGACAATGTGAGGACCGTGCAGTGTATAGGACAGTGGAGCTGACAAACTGAGGACTGTGGAGTGCAGATGACAATGTGAGGACCGTGCAGTGTATAGGACAGTGGAGCTGACAAACTGAGGACTGTGCAGTGCAGATGACAATGTGAAGACCGTGCAGTGTATAGTACAGTGTAGCTGAAAAACTGAGGACTGTGCGGTTAAGATGACAATGTGAGGACCGCGCAGTGTATAGGACAGTGGAGCTGACAAACTGAGGACTGTGTGGTGCAGATGACAATGTAAGGACAGCGCAATGTATAGGACAGTGGAGCTGACAAACTGAGGACTGGGCAGTGCAGATGACAATGTGAGGACCGTGCAGTGTATAGGACAGTGGAGCTGACAAACAGAGGACTGTGCAGTGCAGATGACAATGTGAGGACCGTGCAGTGTATAGGACAGTGGAACTGACAAACAGAGGACTGTGCAGTGCAGATGACAATGTGAGGACCGTGCAGTGTATAGGACAGTGGAGCTGACAAACTGAGGACTGTGCAGTGCAGATGACAATGTGAGGAACATGCAGTGTATAGGACAGTGGAGCTGACAAACTGAGGACTGTGCAGTGCAGATGACAATGTGAGGACAGCGCAGTGTATAGGACAGTGGAGCTGACAAACTGAGGACTGTGCAGTGCAGATGACAATGTGAGGACCGTGCAGTGTATAGGACAGCGGAGCTGACAAACTGAGGACTGTGCAGTGCAGATGACAATGTGAGGACCGTGCAGTGTATAGGACAGTGGAGCTGACAAACTGAGGACTGTGCAGTGGAAATGACAAGGTGAGGACCGTGCAGTGTATAGGACAGTGGTGCTGACAAACTGAGGACTGTGCAGTGGAGATGACAATGTGAAGACCGTGCAGTGTATAGGACAGTGGAGCTGACAAACTGTGGACTGTGCAGTGGAGATGACAATGTGAGGACCGTGCAGTGTATAGGACAGTGGAGCTGACAAACTGTGGACTGTGCAGTGGAGATGACAATGTGAAGACCGTGCAGTGTATAGGACAGTGGTGCTGACAAACTGAGGACTGTGCAGTGCAGATGACAATGTGAGGACCGTGCAGTGTAAAGGACAGTGAAGCTGACAAACTGAGGACTGTGCAGTGGAGATGACAATATGAGGACGGTGCAGTGTATAGGACAGTGGAGCTCAAAAACTGAGGACTGTGCAGTGCAGATGACAATGTGAAGACCGTGCAGTGTATAGGACAGTGGAGCTGAAAAACTGAGGACTGGGCAGTGCAGATGACAATGTGAGGACCGTGCAGTGTATAGGACAGTGGAGCTGACAAACAGAGGACTGTGCAGTGCAGATGACAATGTGAGGACCGTGCAGTGTATAGGACAGTGGAGCTGACAAACAGTGGACTGTGCAGTGCAGATGACAATGTGAGGACCGTGCAGAGTATAGGACAGTGGAGCTGACAAACTGAGGACTGTGCAGTGCAGATGACAATGTGAGGACAGTGCAGTGTATAGGACAGTGGAGCTTGCAAACTGAGGACTGTGCGGTGAAGATGACAATGTGAGGACCGCGCAGTGTATAGGACAGTGGAGCTGACAAACTGAGGACTGTGCGGTGCAGATGACAATGTGAGGACAGCGCAGTGTATAGGACAGTGGAGCTGACAAACTGAGGACTGTGCGGTGCAGATGACAATGTGAGGACTGCGCAGTGTATAGGACAGTGGAGCTGACAAACTGAGGACTGTGCGGTGCAGATGACAATGTGAGGACAGCGCAGTGTATAGGACAGTGGAGCTGACAAACTGAGGACTGTGTGGTGCAGGTGACAATGTGAGGACAGCGCAGTGTATAGGACAGTGGAGCTGACAAACTGAGGACTGTGCAGTGCAGATGACAATGTGAGGACCATGCAGTGTATAGGATAGTGGAGCTGACAGACTGAGGACTGTGCAGTGCAGATGACAATGTGAGGACCGTGCAGTGTATAGGACAGTGGAGCTGACAAACTGAGGACTGTGCAGTGCAGATGACAATGTGAGGACCGTGCAGTGTATAGGACAGTGGAGCTGACAAACTGAGGACTGTGCAGTGGAGATGAAAATGTGAGGACCGTGCAGTGTATAGGACAGTGGAGCTGACAAACTGAGGACTGTGCAGTGGAGATGACAATGTTAAGACCGTGCAGTGTATAGGACAGTGGAGCTGACAAACTGAGGACTGTGCAGTGGAGATGACAATGTGAGGACCGTGCAGTGTATAGGACAGTGGAGCTGAAAAACTGAGGACTGTGGAGTGCAGATGACAATGTGAAGACCGTGCAGTGTATAGGACAGTGGAGCTGACAAACAGAGGACTGTGCAGTGCAGATGACAATGTGAGGACCGTGCAGTGTATAGGACAGTGGAGCTGACAAACTGAGGACTGTGCAGTGCAGATGACAATGTGAGGACCGTGCAGTGTATAGGACAGTGGAGCTGACAAACTGAGGACTGTGCAGTGCAGATGACAATGTGAGGACAGCGCAGTGTATAGGACAGTGGAGCTGACAACCTGAGGACTGTGCGGTGAAGATGACAATGTGAGGACCACGCAGTGTATAGGACAGTGGAGCTGACAAACTGAGAACTGTGCAGTGTAGATGACAATGTGAGGATCGTGCAGTGTATAGGACAGTGGAGCTGACAAACTGAGGACTGTGCAGTGGAGATGACAATGTGAGTACCGTGCAGTGTATAGGACAGTGGAGCTGAAAAACTGAGGACTGTGCAGTGGAGATGACAATGTGAAGACCGTGCAGTGTATAGGACAGTGGAGCTTAAAAACTGAGGACTGTGCAGTGCAGATGACAATGTCAAGACCGTGCATTGTATAGGACAGTGGAGCTGAAAAACTGAGGACTGTGCAGTGCAGATGACAATGTGAGGACCGTGCAGTGTATAGGACAGTGGAGCTGACAAACTGAGGACTGTGCAGTGCAGATGACAATGTGAGGACCGTGCAGTGTATAGAACAGTGGAGCTGACAAACTGAGAACCGTGCAGTGTATAGGACAGTGAAGCTAACAAACTGAGGACTGTGCAATGCAGATGACAATCTGAGGACCATGCAGTGTATAAGACAGTGGAGCTGAAAAACTGAGGACTGTGCAGTGCAGATGACAATGTGAAGACCGTGCAGTGTACAGGACAGTGGAGCTGACAGATTGAGGACTGTGCAGTGCAGATGAGAATGTGAGGACCGTGCAGTGTATAGGATAGTGGAGCTGACAAACTGAGGACTGTGCAGTGCAGATGACAATGTGAGGACAGTGCAGTGTATAGGACAGTGGAGCTGACAAACTGAGGACTGTGCAGTGCAGATGACAATGTGAGGACCGTCTAGTGTATAGGACAGTGGAGCTGACAATCTAAGGACTGTGCAGTGCAGATGACAATGTGAGGACCGTGCAGTGTATAGGACAGTGGAGCTGACAAACTGAGGACTGTGCAGTGCAGATGACAATGTGAGGACAGCGCAGTGTATAGGACAGTGGAGCTGACAAACTGAGGACTGTGCAGTGCAGATGACAATGTGAGGACAGCGCAGTGTATAGAACAGTGGAGCTGACAAACTGAGAACTGTGCAGTGCAGATGACAATGTGAGGACTGTGCAGTGTATAGGACAGTGGAGCTGACAAACTGAGAACTGTGCAGTGCAGATGACAATGTGAGGACTGTGCAGTGTATAGGACAGTGGAGCTGACAGACTGAGGACTGTGCAGTGCAGATGACAATGTGAGGACCGTGCAGTGTATAGGACAGTGGAGCTGACAGACTGAGGACTGTGCAGTGCAGATGACAATGTGAGGACTGTGCAGTGTATAGGACAGTGGAGCTAACAAACTGAGGACTGTGCAGTGCAGATGAGAATGTGAGGACAGCGCAGTGTATAGGACAGTGGAGCTGACAAACTGAGGACTGTGCAGTGCAGATGACAATGTGAGGACAGCGCAGTGTATAGAACAGTGCAAATGACAATGTTGGCCAGAAATCAGAAACAAGAGCAATTTTGTTTTACAGATTTTAATAGTGCTATTTATTGCAGTTACTATAACATTTGTTCTCGGTCCCAGACCAGATACTGGATGAAGAGTCAGAAGGCAGCGATTTAGTGGCAGTAGACCTGCGCCCAATGATGATGGATCCTCCCATGATAAGTACTGTTTCTGCATTTAGTCAGTCACACACCCATCCCTTCTGTCCAGGAATCTCACACCATAGTACAGTATCATTTACTGAGTCCCTGGTATAAAGAGTGCAGCTGGAGGTCACTGACTGCACCTCTGGTATAAATAGTGCACTCCGCTAGGCTGGAGATCACTGACTGCGCCCCTGTATAAATAGTGCAGCTGGAGGTCATTGACTGTGCCCCTCGTATAGAGAGTGCACTCCGCTAGGTTGGAGGGGACAATGTGTGAGTCCATTTATTGCCAGAAGACAGAGGCGCTGTCAGAGACTAGCTGTTACTATTACATGGTAATAACATTGTCACTACTATAGGGCATTCTGGCTGTCACTCTGATTTGGCTGTCAGTTCTCTGGCTGTCATCACTGTAGCTCCACCATGATGGGGTTCTCTGGCTATCATTACTGTAGCTCCACCATGATGGGGGTTCTCTGGCTGTCATCACTGTAGCTCCACCATTATGGGAGTTCTCTGGCTATCATTACTGTAGCTCCACCATGATGGGAGTTCTCTGGCTGTCATTACTGTAGCGCCACCATGATGGGGTTCTCTGGCTGTCATCACTGTAGCTCCACCATGATGGGGGTTCTCTGGCTGTCATCACTGTAGCTCCACCATGATGGGGGTTCTCTGGCTGTCATCACTGTAGCTCCACCATGATGGGGGTTCTCTGGCTGTCATCACTGTAGCTCCACCATGATGGGAGTTCTCTGGCTGTCATTACTGTAGCGCCACCATGATGGGGTTCTCTGGCTATCATTACTGTAGCTCCACCATGATGGGGGTTCTCTGGCTGTCATCACTGTAGCTCCACCATGATGGGGGTTCTCTGGCTGTCATCACTGTAGCTCCACCATGATGGGGGTTCTCTGGCTGTCATCACTGTAGCTCCACCATGATGGGGGTTCTCTGGCTGTCATCACTGTAGCTCCACCATTATGGGGGTTCTCTGGCTATCATTACTGTAGCTCCACCATGATGGGAGTTCTCTGGCTGTCATTACTGTAGCGCCACCATGATGGGGGTTCTCTGGCTGTCATCACTGTAGCTCCACCATGATGGGGGTTCTCTGGCTGTCATCACTGTAGCTCCACCATGATGGGGTTCTCTGGCTGTCATCACTGTAGCGCCACCATGATGGGGGTTCTCTGGCGGCTTTGTTATGAGGGCTCTGACATGGAAGCTCCCTGGCCATTCCTGTTATGGGACCTTTATCTATTTATGGGCTGCCTAACACTATGCGGGTTCTTCTCTTGGGGCTTTAGCTGGCTATGAGTCCTCTTATGGGGACACTTTATCTGGCACTATTATGGGAGACTGACCAGTATATAGAAGGTGGGCTGTGTGTTCTTAGCTGTATACACTCATAGTTATCATCATCACATAATTATTCATTACATAGCTTGGTAATAAATATTGAGTTGTCATCTTCTCTTTAAAGAGGACCGTCCACCACCTCCAGTTCTTCTCATCCTTTAATACGCGCGCCCCATTGGTTGCGGCACATTTGGAATCTTTTCTCTAGGCCCCACCGTTCCTGAGTAATTTGCTTTGGTGTCTCATATCCTGTCTAGACTCTCTAATATCAAGTGGGTGTCGTCCGGCAGGAGCACGAGAGTGGGCGTGTCTTAGAGCTCCAATCATAGGCAGCCAGTGTCAGAGTCCCGCCCCTCTTGCCTACTCGTGCAGGACACCGCCCACTAGATATTAGAGAGTCTAGATAAGATATGAAACACCCAAACTACTCCGGAACAGTGCGAGAGAGAGAAAAAATACCGATTGCTCTAGAATCAGCGGAGAGCCAACTATTACAAGGTGGAAAGAACTGAAGGTGGTGAAAAGTCCTCTCTATATAATACATAGAATATTTAGTCCATAGGAGACGGATTTATATCCATGTAGCGCTGATTCCGGCACTGCCGATTGGCGAGTGCACACACATCACAGTATATTAAGTGGCTCCCAGTCTTATAACGTATAAATATTCAAAGCATTGCGACTCCGGTTTGGGGAGCGCGGCCTTCTGGGGTCATAGCTTTCCAGTCATTGCCACATTACTATAAGTGGTACCGAAATTCCTAATAAGATGATCCCCAATGTCATGCTGGATTTGTCTGCTGCGTAGCTCGTGGTGGCATTAAGTCCTCGGTTATTACACAGTTCCACGTTGCAGCAGAAGACTTTTCGGATATTTCCGAGCTCATCTTCTTCAGTGGGGTCACAGTCACGAATTGTGGAGCAGCCGCGGATCACAACCTCATTCCCTTGGAATGGGAAAGCTGAAATGTAACATATAAAAGATTATTTCATTTCTGACAATGATTTCTTTATCTATTCTTTTCTACTTATGTCCAGCAGTCTGTAGGTATGGGCGGCGCAGTGTCAGTATATACTGCACACTGACCTGATATTCAACAGAACAAACAAACAAAAGAGCATGTTACCTGGGAAATCCATGGACATGTGACGGACACAGCTGTGTGGATTGTTGCACCGACAGCTCACTAATCAGAACTCTGTATTGTAACAAGCTGTGCACCTACATGACCATAGACTGTCCATCACATGACCATAGACTGTCCATCACATGACCATAGACTGTCCATCACATGACCATAGACTGTCCATCACATGACCGTACACTGTCCATCACATGACCGTAGACTGTCCATCACATGACCGTAGACTGTCCATCACATGACCGTACACTGTCCATCACAGGACCATAGACTGTCCATCACATGACCGTAGACTGTCCATCACATGACCGTACACTGTCCATCACATGATCATATACTGTCTTTTTCCACTGTAGGTATACAATGGATGACATCAGGCAGAGATCTAGAAACCTGTGAGGTATTGGGTAACATGTCCGCCCCACTTTTGTTAATCTAGTACAAGGCTCTCTATTCAGGGTGACAATGTTGCACCTTAGGGACGTGACTATGGACGTACTCACGTATATCTGGGCTCAGCACGGTGGTCTTGCACATACTGTCAGAGGCCGTGCAGTTCTTCTGGTCGGTGCACTCCGAGCTCAGCGTTTCATCCGGACAGTAGTAACAAACGAGTGATTCACCTTAGATATGCAAAATAGGGTTAAAATATTATTATTGTTATTACTTATTTATATAGCAACATTAATTCCATAGTGCTGTACATTATTATATTAATCCCATGATGCTCTGTACATTATTATATTAATCCCATGGTGCTCTGTACATTATTATATTAATCCCATGGTGCTCTGTACATTATTATATTACTCCCATGGTGCTCTGTACATTATTATATTAATTCCATGGTGCTCTGTACATTATTATATTAATCCCATGGTGCTCTGTACATTATTATATTACTCCCATGGTGCTCTGTACATTATTATATTACTCCCATGGTGCTCTGTACATTATTATATTAATTCCATGGTGCTCTGTACATTATTATATTAATCCCATGGTGCTCTGTACATTATTATATTAATCCCATGGTGCTCTGTACATTATTATATTACTCCCATGGTGCTCTGTACATTATTATATTACTCCCATGGTGCTCTGTACATTATTATATTAATTCCATGGTGCTCTGTACATTATTATATTCATCCCATGGTGCTCTGTACATTATTATATTATTCCCATGGTGCTCTGTACATTATTATATTAATTCCATGGTGCTCTGTACATTATTATATTAATCCCATGGTGCTCTGTACATTATTATATTAATCCCATGGTGCTCTGTACATTATTATATTATTCCCATGGTGCTCTGTACATTATTATATTAATTCCATGGTGCTCTGTACATTATTATATTATTCCCATGGTGCTCTGTACATTATTATATTAATCCCATGGTGGTCTGTACATTATTATATTAATCCCATGGTGCTGTACATTATTATAGTAATCCCATGGTGCTCTGTACATTATTATATTAATCCCATGGCGCTCTGTACATTATTATATTAATCCCATGGTGCTCTGTACATTATTATATTATTCCCATGGTGCTCTGTACATTATTATATTAATTCCATGGTGCTCTGTACATTATTATATTAATCCCATGGTGCAGTGTACATTATTATATTAATCCCATGGTGCTCTGTACATTATTATATTAATCCCATGGTGCTCTGTACATTATTATATTACTCCCATGGTGCTCTGTACATTATTATATTAATCTCATGGTGCTCTGTACATTATTATATTAATCCCATGGTGCTCTGTACATTATTATATTAATCTCATGGTGCTCTGTACATTATTATATTAATCCCATGGTGCTCTGTACATTATTATATTAATCCCATGGTGCTCTGTACATTATTATATTAATCCCATGGTGCTGTACTTTATTATATTAATCTCATGGTGCTCTGTACATTATTATATTAATCCCATGGTGCTCTGTACATTATTATATTAATCCCATGGTGCTGTACATTATTATATTAATGCCATGGTGCTCTGTACATTATTATATCAATCCCATGGTGCTCTGTACATTATTATATTAATCCCATGATGCTCTGTACATTATTACATTAATCCCATGGTGCTCTGTACATTATTATATTAATCCCATGGTGCTCTGTACATTATTATATTAATCCCATGGTGGTCTGTACATTATTATATTAATCCCATGGTGCTCTGTACATTATTTTATATTATTCCCATGGTGCTCTGTACATTATTATATTAATCCCATGGTGCTCTGTACATTATTATATTAATCCCATTGTGCTCTGTACATTATTATATTAATCCCATGGTGCTCTGTACATTATTATATTAATCCCATGGTGCTGTACATTATTATATTAATCCCATGGTGCTCTGTACATTATTATATTAATCCCATGGTGCTCTGTACATTATTATATTAATCTCATGGTGCTCTGTACATTATTATATTAATCCCATGGTGCTCTGTACATTATTATATTAATCCCATGGTGCTCTGTACATTATTATATTAATCCCATGGTGCTCTGTACATTATTATATTAATCCCATGGTGCTCTGTACATTATTATATTAATCCCATGGTGCTCTGTACATTATTATATTAATCCCATGGTGCTCTGTACATTATTATATTAATCTCATGGTGCTCTGTACATTATTATATTAATCCCATGGTGCTCTGTACATTATTATATTAATCCCATGGTGCTCTGTACATTATTATATTAATCTCATGGTGCTCTGTACATTATTATATTAATCCCATAGTGCTCTGTACATTATTATATTAATCCCATGGTGCTCTGTACATTATTATATTAATCTCATGGTGCTCTGTACATTATTATATTAATCCCATGGTGCTGTACATTATTATATTAATTCCATGGTGCTGTACATTATTATATTAATTCCATGGTGCTGTACATTATTATATTAATTCCATGGTGCTCTGTTACATTATTATATTAATCCCATGGTGCTGTACATTATTATATTAATTCCATGGTGCTCTGTACATTATTATATTATTCCCATGGTGCTCTGTACATTATTATATTAATCCCATGGTGCTCTGTACATTATTATATTAATCCCCATGGTGCTCTGTACATTATTATATTAATCCCATGGTGGTCTGTACATTATTATATTAATCCCATGGTGCTCTGTACATTATTATATTAATCTCATGGTGCTCTGTACATTATTATATTAATCCCATGGTGCTCTGTACATTATTATATTAATCCCATGGCGCTCTGTACATTATTATTAGAGATGAGCGAACAGTGTTCTATGGAACTCATGTTTGATCGGATATTAGGCTGTTCGGCATGTTCGAATCGAATCGAACACCGCGTGGTAAAGTGCGCCATTACTCGATTCCCCTCCCACCTTCCCTGGCGCCTTTTTTGCTCCAATAACAGCGCAGGGTAGGTGGGACAGGAACTACGACACCGGTGACGTTGAAAAAAGTAGGCAAAACCCATTGGCTGCCGAAAACATGTGACCTCTAATTTAAAAGAACAGCGCCGCCCAGGTTCGCGTCATTCTGAGCTTGCAATTCACCGAGGACGGAGGTTTCCGTCCAGTTAGCTAGGGCTTAGATTCTGGGTAGGCAGGGACAGGCTAGGATAGGAAGGAGAAGACAACCACAACAGCTCTTGTAAGAGCTAAATTCCAGGGAGAAGCTTGTCAGTGTAACGTGGCACTGACGGGCTCAATCGCCGCAACCCAGCTTTCCCAGGATCCTGAATGGAATACACTGTCAGTGTATTCCCGTATACCCGATATATACCCCCGATACCCGTTCCAACGGTGTGCCCCCCCCACCTTCACCCCAGAAATACCCTGCAAGTCCCCTAGCAATAGAATTGGGGCTATATACACCCACAATTTTTACTACTGGTATATAGTGCCATTGTCTGACTGGGAATTCAAAGAATATATTGGGGTTACAAATACCCTCATTTCTTGCTACTGGTATATAGTGCCATTGTCTGACTGGGAATTCAAAGAATATATTGGGGTTATAAATACCCTCATTTCTTGCTACTGCCATATAGTGCCATTGTCTGACTGGGAATTCAAAGAATATATTGGGGTTACGTGCACCCACAATTTTTGCTACTGGTATATAGTGCCAATTTCTAACTGGGAATTCAAAATGCGCAAGGCTCCCGGAAAGGGACGTGGACGAGGCCGTGGGCGAGGTCGGGGGAATGGTTCTGGGGAGCAAGGTAGCAGTGAAGCCACAGGGCGTCCCGTGCCTACTCCTGTGGGGCAGCAAGCATTGCGCCACTCCACAGTGCCAGGGTTGCTTGCCACATTAACTAAACTGCAGGGTACAAACCTTAGTAGGCCCGAGAACCAGGAACAGGTCTTGCAATGGCTGTCAGAGAACGCTTACAGCACATTGTCCAGCAGCCAGTCAGACTCTGCCTCCTCTCCTCCTATTACCCAACAGTCTTGTCCTCCTTCCTCCCAAAATTCCCAAGCTTTACAGAACAATAACCCAAACTGTCCCCTGCTCCCCAGAGCTGTTCTCCGCTCCTTTCATTGTCCCTCAACCTGCCCCTCCACGTCACGATTCCACGAACCTAACAGAGGAGCATCTGTGTCCAGATGCTCAAACACTAGAGTCTCCTCCATCTCCGTTCGATTTGGTGGTGGATGACCAGCAACCCACCCTCATCGACGATGATGTGACGCAGTTGCCGTCAGGGCATCCAGTTGACCGGCGCATTGCGGGAGGAGGAGATGAGACAGGAGTTGGAAGAGGAAGTGGTGGATGATGAGGACACTGACCCGACCTGGACAGGGGGGATGTCAAGCGGGGAAAGTAGTGTGGATGTTGAGGCAGGTGCAGCACCAAAAAGGGTAGCTAGAGGCAGAGGCAGAGGTCAGCAGCTTAGGCGAAGCCAGGCCACACCCGGAATCTCCCAAGATGTTCCAGTTCGTACCCAGCCCCGAAAAACTCCCACCTCGAGGGCACGTTTCTCGAAGGTGTGGAGTTTTTTCAAGGAATGCGCCGAGGACAGATATAGTGTTGTCTGCACAATTTGCCTCTTGAAATTGATTAGGGGCTCTGAGAAGAGCAACCTGTCCACCACTTCAATGCGCCGTCATTTGGAATCCAAGCACTGGAATCAGTGGCAGGCAGCAACGGCAGGACAAAGGCCGCCTGCCGTTCACGCCCCTGCCACTGCCTCTGCCTCTGCCACTGCCACTGCTGACTGTGCTGGCGATGCACTCCAGAGGACGAGCCAGGACACCACTTCATCTGCCTCCGCCACTTTGTTGACTTCTCCCTCATCCTCCCCTGTTCCTGTCTTATCTCCTTCTCCTGCACCATCAAAGGCACCATCAGGCGCTTCTTTACAACAACCCACCATCTCTCAGACATTGGAGCGGCGGCAGAAATACACTGCTAACCACCCCACACAGCGCAAGCCTTGAACGCCAACATCGCTAAACTGCTGGCCCAGGAGATGTTGGCGTTCCGGCTTGTTGAAACTCCCGCCTTCCTGGACCTGATGGCAACTGCGGCACCTCGCTATGCCGTCCCTAGCCATCACTACTTCTCCCGGTGTGCCGTCCCCGCCTTGCACCAGCACGTGTCACTCAACATCAGGCGGGCCCTTAGTTCCGCGCTTTGCACAAAGGTCCACTTGACCACCGACGCGTGGACAAGTGCATGCGGACAGGGACGCTACATTTCACTGACGGCGCACTGGGTGAATGTAGTTGAGGCTGGGACTGCTTCCCAAACTGGCCCGGTGTACCTCGTCTCCCCGCCTAACATTCCTGGCAGGGACACGAGAAGAACACCCCCCTCCTCCTCCCTCCTCTACCGCCTCCTCCTCCGCCACCGCCTCCTCCTCCGCCACCGCCTCCTCCTCCGCTGTTAGATTGACCCCAGCTACGAGTTGGAAACGTTGCAGCACTGGCGTTGGTAGACGTCAGCAGGCTGTGCTGAAGCTGATCAGCTTGGGGGACAGACAGCACACTGCCTCCGAGGTGAGGGATGCCCTCCTCGATGAGACGGCAATATGGTTTGAGCCGCTGCACCTGGGCCCAGGCATGGTCGTTTGTGATAACGGCCGGAACCTGGTAGCAGCTCTGGAGCTTGCCGGACTCCAACATGTTCCATGCCTGGCCCACGTCTTCAACCTAGTGGTGCAACGTTTCCTAAAGAGCTACCCCAATGTTCCAGAGCTACTGGTGAAAGTGCGGCGCATGTGCGCCCACTTTCGCAAGTCGACAGTAGCCGCTGCTAGCTTAAAATCTCTCCAGCAACGCCTGCATGTGCCACAACACCCGGCTTTTGTGCGACGTCCCCACACGCTGGAACTCAACGTTTCAGATGTTGAATAGAGTGGTTGAGCAGCAGAGACCTTTGATGGAATACCAGCTACAAAACCCTAGGGTGCCACAAAGTCAGCTGCCTCAGTTTCTCAGCCATGAGTGGCCATGGATGAGAGACCTTTGTGACATCCTACGGGTCTTTGAGGAGTCCACAAGGAGGGTGAGCTCTGAGGATGCGATGGTGAGCCTTACAATCCTGCTCTTGTGTGTTCTGAGAGAATCCCTGATTGACATCAGGGATAACTCAGATCACACAGAGGAGTTAGGGATAGCATCCGATCCGTCACAGCTGGAGAGTAGGTCCACACATCTGTCCACTTCATCGCGTTTAATGGAGGAGGAGGAGGAGGAGGAGGAGGAAGAAGAAGAGTTGTCCGATGATGTGATGGTGATACAGGAGGCTTCTGGGCAACTTCGAATCGTCCCATTGTTGCAGCGCGGATGGGTAGACATGGAGGATGAGGAGGAAATGGAGATTGAACTTTCCGGTGGGGCCAGAGGAGTCATGCCAACTAACACTGTGGCAGACATGGCTGAGTTCATGTTGGGGTGCTTTACAACCGACAAGCGTATTGTCAAAATCATGGAGGACAACCAGTACTGGATCTTTGCTATCCTTGACCCCCGGTATAAAAACAACATCTCGTCTTTTATTCCGGTAGAGGGGAGGGCCAATCGCATCAATGCTTGCCACAGGCAATTGGTGCAGAATATGATGGAGATGTTTCCAGCATGTGACGTTGGCGGCAGGGAGGGGCAGTTCCTCCAGTAGGCAACCAAGTTCTCACCGGTCCAGACAAACGAGGGGCACACTGTCTAAGGTCTGGGACACCTTCATGGCACCCCCTCGCCAAAGTGCCGCCACGGAGGGGTCCTAGTGTCACCAGGCGTGAGAAATATAGGCGCATGTTGCGGGAATACCTTTCCGACCACAGCCCTGTCCTCTCCGACCCCTCTGCGCCCTACACGTATTGGGTGTCGAAGTTGGACCTGTGGCTTGAACTTGCCCTATATGCCTTGGAGGTGCTGTCCTGTCCTGCCGCCAGCGTCCTATCTGAGAGGGTGTTCAGTGCAGCCGGTGGCATCATCACTGACAAGCGCACCCGTCTGTCAGCTGAGAGTGCCGACCGGCTCACTTTGATAAAAATGAACCACCACTGGATAGAGCCTTCATTTTTGTGCCCACCTGTGTAAAGCACCCCAACATGAAACTCCATGTCTGTACTCAACCTCTCCCAATTCCTCCGCATCCTCATACTCATCCACCATAAGCGTTGCACAATTCTGCTAATACTAGGCTCCCCTCCACCCTGATTTCCCCCAACTCTGCTGGTTAGAGGCTCCCTCCACCCTGATTTCCACCATCTCTGCTGGTTAGAGGCTCCCTCCACCCTGTTTTCCCACAACTCTGCTGGTTAGAGGCTCCCTCCACCCTGAATTTTCACCAACTCTGCTGGTTAGAGGCTCCCTCCACCATGCTTTCCCACAACTCTGCTGGTTAGAGGCTCCCTCCACCCTGCTTTCCCACAACTCTGCTGGTTAGAGGTTCCCTCCACCCTGATTTCCACCAACTCTGCTGGTTAGAGGCTCCCTCCACCATGAATTGGTCCAAACTGGGCTGTTTAGAGGCTCCCCTCCACCATGAATTGGTCCAAACTGGGGTTTTTAGACCCTCCACCATGAATTGGTCCAAACTGGGCTGTTTAGAGGCTCCCTCCACCATGAATTGGTCCAAACTGGGGTTTTTAGAGGCTCCCTCCACCATGAATTGGTCCAAACTGGGCTGTTTAGAGGCTCCCTCCACCATGAATTGGTCCAAAATGGGTTTTTAGAGACTCCCTCCACCATGAATTTGCCCAAACTGGGCTGGTTAGAGGCTCCCTCCACCATGAATTTGCCCAAACTGGGCTGTTTAGAGGCTCCCTCCACCATGAATTGGTCCAAACTGGGCTGTTTAGAGGCTCCCTCCACCATGAATTGGTCCAAACTGGGGTTTTTAGAGGCTCCCTCCACCATGAATTGGTCCAAACTGGGCTGTTTAGAGGCTCCCTCCACCATGAATTGGTCCAAACTGGGCTGGTTAGAGGCTCCCTCCACCATGAATTGGTCCAAACTGGGTTTTTCTAGAGGCTCCCTCCACCATGAATTGGTCCAAACTGGGCTGGTTAGAGGCTCCCTCCACCATGAATTGGTCCAAACTGGGCTGGTTAGAGGCTCCCTCCACCATGAATTTGCCCAAACTGGGCTGGTTAGAGGCTCCCTCCACCATGAATTTGCCCAAACTGGGCTGGTTAGAGGCTCCCTCCACCATGAATTTGCCCAAACTGGGCTGTTTAGAGGCTCCCTCCACCATGAATTGGTCCAAACTGGGCTGTTTAGAGGCTCCCTCCACCATGAATTGGTCCAAACTGGGGTTTTTAGAGGCTCCCTCCACCATGAATTGGTCCAAACTGGGGTTTTTAGAGGCTCCCTGCACCATGAATTTCCCAAAACTTGGCTGTTTAGAGGCTCCCTCCACCATGAATTTGCCCAAACTGGGCTGTTTAGAGGCTCCCTCCATCATGAATTGGTCCAAACTGGGCTGGTTAGAGGCTCCCTCCACCATGAATTTGCCCAAACTGGGCTGTTTAGAGGCTCCCTCCATCATGAATTGGTCCAAACTGGGGTTTTAGAGGCTCCCTCCACCATGAATTGGTCCAAACTGGGCTGTTTAGAGGCTCCCTCCACCATGAATTGGTCCAAACTGGGCTGGTTAGAGGCTCCCTCCACCATGAATTGGTCCAAACTGGGGTTTTTAGAGGCTCCCTCCACCATGAATTGGTCCAAACTGGGGTTTTTAGAGGCTCCCTCCACCATGAATTGGTCCAAACTGGGCTGGTTAGAGGCTCCCTCCACCATGAATTGGTCCAAACTGGGCTGGTTAGAGGCTCCCTCCACCATGAATTTGCCCAAACTGGGCTGGTTAGAGGCTCCCTCCACCATGAATTTGCCCAAACTGGGCTGTTTAGAGGCTCCCTCCATCATGAATTGGTCCAAACTGGGCTGTTTAGAGGCTCCCTCCACCATGAATTGGTCCAAACTGGGCTGTTTAGAGGCTCCCTCCACCATGAATTGGTCCAAACTGGGGTTTTTAGAGGCTCCCTCCACCATGAATTGGTCCAAACTGGGCTGTTTAGAGGCTCCCTCCACCATGAATTGGTCCAAAATGGGTTTTTTAGAGACTCCCTCCACCATGAATTTGCCCAAACTGGGCTGGTTAGAGGCTCCCTCCACCATGAATTTGCCCAAACTGGGCTGTTTAGAGGCTCCCTCCACCATGAATTGGTCCAAACTGGGCTGTTTAGAGGCTCCCTCCACCATGAATTGGTCCAAACTGGGGTTTTTAGAGGCTCCCTCCACCATGAATTGGTCCAAACTGGGCTGTTTAGAGGCTCCCTCCACCATGAATTGGTCCAAACTGGGCTGGTTAGAGGCTCCCTCCACCATGAATTGGTCCAAACTGGTTTTCTAGAGGCTCCCTCCACCATGAATTGGTCCAAACTGGGCTGGTTAGAGGCTCCCTCCACCATGAATTGGTCCAAACTGGGCTGGTTAGAGGCTCCCTCCACCATGAATTTGCCCAAACTGGGCTGGTTAGAGGCTCCCTCCACCATGAATTTGCCCAAACTGGGCTGGTTAGAGGCTCCCTCCACCATGAATTTGCCCAAACTGGGCTGTTTAGAGGCTCCCTCCATCATGAATTGGTCCAAACTGGGGTTTTTAGAGGCTCCCTCCACCATGAATTGGTCCAAACTGGGCTGTTTAGAGGCTCCCTCCACCATGAATTGGTCCAAACTGGGGTTTTTAGAGGCTCCCTCCACCATGAATTGGTCCAAACTGGGCTGTTTAGAGGCTCCCTCCACCATGAATTGGTCCAAACTGGGGTTTTTAGAGGCTCCCTCCACCATGAATTGGTCCAAACTGGGCTGTTTAGAGGCTCCCTCCACCATGAATTGGTCCAAAATGGGTTTTTTAGAGACTCCCTCCACCATGAATTTGCCCAAACTGGGCTGGTTAGAGGCTCCCTCCACCATGAATTTGCCCAAACTGGGCTGTTTAGAGGCTCCCTCCACCATGAATTGGTCCAAACTGGGCTGTTTAGAGGCTCCCTCCACCATGAATTTGCCCAAACTGGGCTGTTTAGAGGCTCCCTCCATCATGAATTGGTCCAAACTGGGCTGGTTAGAGGCTCCCTCCACCATGAATTGGTCCAAACTGGGTTTTCTAGAGGCTCCCTCCACCATGAATTGGTCCAAACTGGGCTGGTTAGAGGCTCCCTCCACCATGAATTTGCCCAAACTGGGCTGTTTAGAGGCTCCCTCCATCATGAATTGGTCCAAACTGGGCTGTTTAGAGGCTCCCTCCACCATGAATTGGTCCAAACTGGGCTGGTTAGAGGCTCCCTCCACCATGAATTGGTCCAAACTGGGGTTTTTAGAGGCTCCCTCCACCATGAATTGGTCCAAACTGGGGTTTTTAGAGGCTCCCTGCACCATGAATTTCCCAAAACTTGGCTGTTTAGAGGCTCCCTCCACCATGAATTTGCCCAAACTGGGCTGTTTAGAGGCTCCCTCCATCATGAATTGGTCCAAACTGGGCTGGTTAGAGGCTCCCTCCACCATGAATTTGCCCAAACTGGGCTGTTTAGAGGCTCCCTCCATCATGAATTGGTCCAAACTGGGGTTTTAGAGGCTCCCTCCACCATGAATTGGTCCAAACTGGGCTGTTTAGAGGCTCCCTCCACCATGAATTGGTCCAAACTGGGCTGGTTAGAGGCTCCCTCCACCATGAATTGGTCCAAACTGGGGTTTTTAGAGGCTCCCTCCACCATGAATTGGTCCAAACTGGGGTTTTTAGAGGCTCCCTCCACCATGAATTGGTCCAAACTGGGCTGGTTAGAGGCTCCCTCCACCATGAATTGGTCCAAACTGGGCTGGTTAGAGGCTCCCTCCACCATGAATTGGTCCAAACTGGGCTGGTTAGAGGCTCCCTCCACCATGAATTTGCCCAAACTGGGCTGGTTAGAGGCTCCCTCCACCATGAATTTGCCCAAACTGGGCTGGTTAGAGGCTCCCTCCACCATGAATTTGCCCAAACTGGGCTGTTTAGAGGCTCCCTCCATCATGAATTGGTCCAAACTGGGGTTTTAGAGGCTCCTCCATCATGAATTGGTCCAAACTGGGCTGTTTAGAGGCTCCCTCCACCATGAATTGGTCCAAACTGGGCTGGTTAGAGGCTCCCTCCACCATGAATTGGTCCAAACTGGGGTTTTTAGAGGCTCCCTCCACCATGAATTGGTCCAAACTGGGGTTTTTAGAGGCTCCCTCCACCATGAATTGGTCCAAACTGGGGTTTTTAGGGGCTCCCTCCACCATGAATTTCCCAAAACTTGGCTGTTTAGAGGCTCCCTCCACCATGAATTTGCCCAAACTGGGCTGTTTAGAGGCTCCCTCCATCATGAATTGGTCCAAACTGGGCTGTTTAGAGGTTCCCTCCATCATGAATTGGTCCAAACTGGGCTGTTTAGAGGCTCCCTCCATCATGAATTGGTCCAAACTGGGTTTTTTAGAGGCTCCCTCCACCATGAATTGGTCCAAACTGGGCTGGTTAGAGGCTCCCTCCACCATGAATTGGTCCAAACTGGGCTGGTTAGAGGCTCCCTCCACCATGAATTGGTCCAAACTAGGCTGGTTAGAGGCTCCCTCCACCATGAATTGGTCCAAACTGGGTTGGTTAGAGGCTCCCTCCACCATGAATTGGTCCAAACTGGGCTGGTTAGAGGCTCCCTCCACCATGAATTGGTCCAAACTGGGGTTTTTAGAGGCTCCCTCCACCATGAATTTCCCAAAACTTGGCTGTTTAGAGGCTCCCTCCACCATGAATTTGCCCAAACTGGGCTGTATAGAGGCTCCGTCCATCATGAATTGGTCCAAACTGGGCTGTTTAGAGGCTCCCTCCATCATGAATTGGTCCAAACTGGGCTGTTTATAGGGCTCCCTCCATCATGAATTGGTCCAAACTGGGCTGTTTAGAGGCTCCCTCCACCATGAATTGGTCCAAACTGGGCTGGTTAGAGGCTCCCTCCACCATGAATTGGTCCAAACTGGGGTTTTTAGAGGCTCCCTCCACCATGAATTGGTCCAAACTGGGGTTTTTAGAGGCTCCCTCCACCATGAATTGGTCCAAACTGGGGTTTTTTAGGGGCTCCCTCCACCATGAATTTCCCAAAACTTGGCTGTTTAGAGGCTCCCTCCACCATGAATTTGCCCAAACTGGGCTGTTTAGAGGCTCCCTCCATCATGAATTGGTCCAAAACTGGGCTGTTTAGAGGTTCCCTCCATCATGAATTGGTCCAAACTGGGCTGTTTAGAGGCTCCCTCCATCATGAATTGGTCCAAACTGGGTTTTTTTAGAGGCTCCCTCCACCATGAATTGGTCCAAACTGGGCTGGTTAGAGGCTCCCTCCACCATGAATTGGTCCAAACTGGGCTGGTTAGAGGCTCCCTCCACCATGAATTGGTCCAAACTAGGCTGGTTAGAGGCTCCCTCCACCATGAATTGGTCCAAACTGGGTTGGTTAGAGGCTCCCTCCACCATGAATTGGTCCAAAACTGGGCTGGTTAGAGGCTCCCTCCACCATGAATTGGTCCAAACTGGGGTTTTTAGAGGCTCCCTCCACCATGAATTTCCCAAAACTTGGCTGTTTAGAGGCTCCCTCCACCATGAATTTGCCCAAACTGGGCTGTATAGAGGCTCCGTCCATCATGAATTGGTCCAAACTGGGCTGTTTAGAGGCTCCCTCCATCATGAATTGGTCCAAACTGGGCTGTTTATAGGCTCCCTCCATCATGAATTGGTCCAAACTGGGCTGTTTAGAGGCTCCCTCCACCATGAATTTGCCCAAACTGGGTGTTTAGAGGCTCCCTCCACCATGAATTGGTCCAAACTCTGCTGGTTAGAGGCTCAATCCACCCTGATTTTCAAAACAAATGTTGGTGCCAACCTCAACTTACTACAAGGGCCAAATTCACTGCTGGTGACAAGCTCTCCTCACTGCAAGTGCCAAATACACATGTTTCAAGGTGTTTTCCTACTGTCAGAGAGGTGGTATTGAGTGTGTAAAGTGTGTAGTTGTTAGGCTGTGATGTTGGGGTAATAGAGGGTCTTTGGTGTGTTAGATGCCCCCAGACATGCTTCCCCTGCTGTCCCAGTGTCATTCCAGAGGTGTTGGCATCATTTCCTGGGGTGTCATAGTGGACTTGGTGACCCTCCAGACACGGATTTGGGTTTCCCCCTTAACGAGTATCTGTTCCCCATAGACTATAATGGGGTTTGAAACCCGTTCGAACACACGAACATTGAGCGGCTGTTCGAATCGAATTTCGAACCTCGAACATTTTAGTGTTCGCTCATCTCTAATTATTATATTAATCCCATGGTGCTCTGTACATTATTATATTAATCCCATGGTGCTCTGTACATTATTATATTAATCCCATGGTGCTCTGTACATTATTATATTAATCCCATGGTGCTCTGTACATTATTATATTACTCCCATGGTGCTCTGTACATTATTATATTAATCTCATGGTGCTGTACATTATTATATTAATCCCATGATGCTCTGTACATTATTATATTAATCCTATGGTGCTCTGTACATTATTATATTAATCCCATGGTGCTCTGTACATTATTATATTAATCCCATGGTGCTCTGTACATTATTATATTAATCCTATGGTGCTCTGTACATTATTATATTAATCCCATGGTGCTCTGTACATTATTATATTAATCCCATGGTGCTCTGTACATTATTATATTAATCTCATGGTGCTCTGTACATTATTATATTAATCCCATGGTGCTCTGTACATTATTATATTAATCCCATGGTGCTCTGTACATTATTATATTAATCCCATGGTGCTCTGTACATTATTATATTAATCCCATGGTGCTCTGTACATTATTATATTAATCCCATGGTGCTCTGTACATTATTATATTAATCCCATGTTGCTCTGTACATTATTATATTAATCCCATGGTGCTCTGTACATTATTATATTAATCCTATGGTGCTCTGTACATTATTATATTAATCCCATGGTGCTCTGTACATTATTATATTAATCCCATGGTGCTCTGTACATTATTATATTAATCTCATGGTGCTCTGTACATTATTATATTAATCCCATGGTGCTCTGTACATTATTATATTAATCTCATGGTGCTCTGTACATTATTATATTAATCCCATGGTGCTCTGTACATTATTATATTAATCCCATGGTGCTCTGTACATTATTATATTAATCCCATGGTGCTCTGTACATTATTATATTAATCCCATGGTGCTCTGTACATTATTATATTAATTCCATGGTGCTCTGTACATTATTATATTAATCCCATGGTGCTGTACATTATTATATTACTCCCATGGTGCTCTGTACATTATTATATTAATCCCATGGTGCTCTGTACATTATTATATTAATCCCATGGTGCTCTGTACATTATTATATTAATCCCATGGTGTTCTGTACATTATTATATTAATCCCATGGTGCTGTACATTATTATATTAATTCCATGGTGCTCTGTACATTATTATATTAATCCCATGGTGCTCTGTACATTATTATATTAATTCCATGGTGATCTGTACATTATTATATTAATCCCATGGTGCTCTGTACATTATTATATTAATCCCATGGTGCTCTGTACATTATTATATTAATCCCATGGTGCTGTACATTATTATATTAATCCCATGGTGCTCTGTACATTATTATATTAATCCCATGGTGTTCTGTACATTATTATATTAATCCCATGGTGCTGTACATTATTATATTAATTCCATGGTGCTCTGTACATTATTATATTAATCCCATGGTGCTCTGTACATTATTATATTAATTCCATGGTGATCTGTACATTATTATATTAATCCCATGGTGCTCTGTACATTATTATATTAATCCCATGGTGCTCTGTACATTATTATATTAATCCCATGGTGCTGTACATTATTATATTAATTCCATGGTGCTCTGTACATTATTATATTAATCCCATGGTGCTCTGTACATTATTATATTAATTCCATGGTGATCTGTACATTATTATATTAATCCCATGGTGCTCTGTACATTATTATATTAATCCCATGGTGCTGTACATTATTATATTAATCTCATGGTGCTCTGTACATTATTATATTAATCCCATGGTGCTCTGTACATTATTATATTAATCCCATGGTGCTGTACATTATTATATTAATCCCATGGTGCTCTGTACATTATTATATTAATTCCATGGTGCTCTGTACATTATTATATTAATCCCATGGTGCTCTGTACATTATTATATTAATTCCATGGTGATCTGTACATTATTATATTAATCCCATGGTGCTCTGTACATTATTATATTAATCCCATGGTGCTGTACATTATTATATTAATCTCATGGTGCTCTGTACATTATTATATTAATCCCATGGTGCTCTGTACATTATTATATTAATCCCATGGTGCTGTACATTATTATATTAATCCCATGGTGCTCTGTACATTATTATATTAATCCCATCGTGCTGTACATTATTATATTAATCCCATGGTGCTCTGTACATTATTATATTAATCCCATGGTGCTGTACATTATTATATTAATCTCATGGTGCTCTGTACATTATTATATTAATCCCATGGTGCTCTGTACATTATTATATTAATCCCATGGTGCTCTGTACATTATTATATTAATTCCATGGTACTGTACATTATTATATTAATCCCATGGTGCTGTACATTATTATATTAATCTCATGGTGCTCTGTACATTATTATATTAATCCCATGCTGCTCTGTACATTATTATATTAATCCCATGGTGCTCTGTACATTATTATATTAATCTCATGGTGCTCTGTACATTATTATATTAATCCCATGGTGCTCTGTACATTATTATATTAATCCCATGGTGCTCTGTACATTATTATATTAATCCCATGGTGCTCTGTACATTATTATATTAATTCCATGGTGTTGTACATTATTATATTAATCCCATGGTGCTCTGTACATTATTATATTAATTCCATGGTGCTCTGTACATTATTGTATTAATCCCATGGTGCTGTACATTATTATATTAATTCCATGGTACTGTACATTATTATATTAATCCCATGGTGCTGTACATTATTATATTAATCCCATGGTGCTGTACATTATTATATTAATCTCATGGTGCTCTGTACATTATTATATTAATCCCATGCTGCTCTGTACATTATTATATTAATCCCATGGTGCTCTGTACATTATTATATTAATCCCATGGTGCTCTGTACATTATTATATTAATCCCATGGTGCTCTGTACATTATTGTATTAATCCCATGGTGCTCTGTACATTATTATATTAATTCCATGGTGCTCTGTACATTATTGTATTAATCCCATGGTGCTCTGTACATTATTGTATTAATCCCATGGTGCTCTGTACATTATTATATTAATTCCATGGTGCTCTGTACATTATTGTATTAATCCCATGGTGCTGTACATTATTATATTAATCCCATGGTGCTCTGTACATTATTGTATTAATCCCATGGTGCTCTGTACATTATTATATTAATTCCATGGTGCTCTGTACATTATTGTATTAATCCCATGGTGCTGTACATTATTATATTAATATGAATGTGGCGAGGTAGACCTGTCTTGCAGAGGTGAGTGTGAACAAGTGCGAAAATAAGAAACTCTCTCATGTAAACCCCACCCTCGACTCCTGCCTCATGCTGTATACGGGGACAGTAATATCCTTTGCTGAGCAGATCCTAAGTTACATAATGTCTTATACCTCAGCCACATCCAGAGCTGCAGTCACAATTTGGTAGTTGCCCTGAGACTCATTCTGCAGTCACATCTAGAGCTGTAGTTACACTGTGCCTTGTACTGCAATCACATCTAGAGCTGCATTCTCAGTAATTGTAAAACACATCCTATAATATAATGACATCCAGATCTGTATCTAAGACTCTGTAGTTTCATTGTGTTTTATACTCCGTTCACTTCCAGGACTGCGGTATCCATTAGGCTGTTACATAATGAGTTATACCTTAGTTACATTCAGAGCTGCAGTCACAATTTAGCAGTTTTACCATGTTTTATATAAGTCACATCCAGAGCTGCATTTAGAATTCAGCTGTCACAACATGTCTTGTACTCCGATCACATCCTGACCTGATTCTACATTTCTGTACTTTCATAACCTAGTTACATCTAGAGCTGCAGTTTCCTCGTGTGTTATACTCCAGTCACCTTCAGATCTGCAGTCACAATTCTGCAGTTATATCATCTTTTACACAACAAATCCAATTATCTTCCAATTAAATTAAATATTGTATGTTATATGACAAACCCAGAGCTGCATTCAGAGTTCTGCTGTTACTTTGCACACCCGGTTACATCCAGAGCTGCAATCAGTATTCTGCTGTTACATAGCACACCCGGTTACATCCACAGCTGCAATCAGTATTCTGCTGTTACATAGCACACCCGGTTACATCCAGAGCTGCATTCAGAATTCTGCTGTTACATTGAGCACCCAGTTACATCCAGTTACATCCAGAGCTGCATTCAGAATTCTACTGTTACATTGAGCACCCAGTTACATCCAGTTACATCCAGAGCTGCATTCAGAATTCTAGTGTTACATTGCACACCCAGTTACATCCAGAGCTGCAATCAGAATTCTACTGTTACATTGTACACCCAGTTACATCCAGAGCTGCAATCAGAATTCTACTGTTACATTGTACACCCAGTTACATCCAGAGCTGCAGTCAGAATTCTGCTTACATTGTACACCCAGTTACATCCAGAGCTGCAGTCAGAATTCTAGTGTTACATTGTGCACCCAGTTACATCCAGAGCTGCAATCAGAATTCTAGTGTTACATTGTACACCCAGTTACATCCAGAGCTGCAATCAGAATTCTAGTGTTACATTGCACACCCAGTTACATCCAGAGCTGCAGTCAGAATTCTGCTTACATTGTACACCCAGTTACATCCAGAGCTGCAGTCAGAATTCTAGTGTTACATTGTGCACCCAGTTACATCCAGAGCTGCAATCAGAATTCTAGTGTTACATTGTACACCCAGTTACATCCAGAGCTGCAGTCAGAATTCTAGTGTTACATTGTACACCCAGTTACATCCAGAGCTGCAGTCAGAATTCTAGTGTTACATTGCACACCCAGTTACATCCAGAGCTGCATTCAGAGTTCTGCTGTTACATTGTACACCCAGTTACATCCAGAGCTGCAGTCAGAATTCTGCTTACATTGTAAACCCATTTACAACCAGAGCTGCATTAAGAATTCTACTGTTACATTGCACACCCGGTTACATCCAGAGCTGCAGTCAGAATTCTAGTGTTACATTGCACACCCAGTTACATCCAGAGCTGCATTCAAAATTCTAGTTTTACAGTGTACATCCAGTTACATCCAGAGCTGCATTCACAATTCTGCTTACATTGTACACCCAGTTACATCCAGAGCTGCATTCAGAATTCTAGTGTTACATTGCACACCCAGTTACATCCAGAGCTGCATTCAGAATTCTGCTGTTACATTGTACACCCAGTTACATCCAGAGCTACATTCAGAGTTCTGCTGTTACATTGTACACCCAGTTACATCCAGAGCTGCATTAAGAATTCTGCTTACATTGTACACCCAGTTACAACCAGAGCTGCATTCAGTATTCTGCTGTTACATTGTACACCCAGTTACATCCAGAGCTGCAGTCAGAGTTCTGCTGTTACATTGCACACCCAGTTACATCCAGAGCTGCATTCAGAGTTCTGCTGTTACATTGTACACCCAGTTACATCCAGAGCTACATTCAGAGTTCTGCTGTTACATTGTACACCCAGTTACATCCAGAGCTACATTCAGAGTTCTGCTGTTACATTGTACACCCATTTACAACCAGAGCTGCATTAAGAATTCTGCTTACATTGTACACCCAGTTACAACCAGAGCTGCATTCAGTATTCTGCTGTTACATTGTACACCCAGTTACATCCAGAGCTGCATTCAGAGTTCTAGTGTTACATTGCACACCCGGTTACATCCAGAGCTGCAGTCAGAATTCTGCTGTTACATTGCACACCCAGTTACATCCAGAGCTGCATTCAGAATTCTGCTTACATTGTACACCCAGTTATAACCAGAGCTGCATTAAGAATTCTAGTGTTACATTGCACACCCAGTTACATCCAGAGCTGCATTCAGAGTTCTAGTGTTACATTGTGCACCCAGTTACATCCAGAGCTGCATTCAGAATTCTACTGTTACATTGTGCATCCAGTTACATCCAGAGCTGCATTCAGAGTTCTGCTGTTACATTGTGCATCCAGTTACATCCAGAGCTGCATTAAGAATTCTAGTGTTACATTGCACACCCGGTTACATACAGAGCTGCAGTCAGAATTCTACTGTTACATTGTGCATCCAGTTACATCCAGAGCTGCATTCAGAGTTCTGCTGTTACAGTGTGCATCCAGTTACATCCAGAGCTGCATTCAGAGTTCTAGTGTTACATTGTGCACCCAGTTACATCCAGAGCTGCAGTCAGAATTCTAGTGTTACATTGCACACCCAGTTACATCCAGAGCTGCAGTCAGTATTCTGCTGTTACATTGTACACCCAGTTACATCCAGAGCTGCATTCAGAGTTCTGCTGTTACATTGTACACCCAGTTACATCCAGAGCTGCATTCAGAGTTCTGCTGTTACATTGCACACCCATTTACAACCAGAGCTGCATTAAGAATTCTGCTTACATTGTACACCCAGTTACAACCAGAGCTGCATTCAGTATTCTGCTGTTACATTGTACACCCAGTTACATCCAGAGCTGCATTAAGAATTCTAGTGTTACATTGCACACCCGGTTACATACAGAGCTGCATTCAGAATTCTACTGTTACATTGTGCATCCAGTTACATCCAGAGCTGCATTCAGAGTTCTGCTGTTACATTGTGCATCCAGTTACATCCAGAGCTGCATTAAGAATTCTAGTGTTACATTGCACACCCGGTTACATACAGAGCTGCAGTCAGAATTCTACTGTTACATTGTGCATCCAGTTACATCCAGAGCTGCATTCAGAGTTCTGCTGTTACAGTGTGCATCCAGTTACATCCAGAGCTGCATTAAGAATTCTAGTGTTACATTGCACACCCAGTTACATCCAGAGCTGCATTCAGAGTTCTAGTGTTACATTGTGCACCCAGTTACATCCAGAGCTGCAGTCAGAATTCTAGTGTTACATTGCACACCCAGTTACATCCAGAGCTGCAGTCAGTATTCTGCTGTTACATTGTACACCCAGTTACATCCAGAGCTGCATTCAGAGTTCTGCTGTTACATTGTACACCCAGTTACATCCAGAGCTGCATTCAGAGTTCTGCTGTTACATTGTACACCCAGTTACATCCAGAGCTGCATTCAGAGTTCTGCTGTTACATTGTACACCCAGTTACATCCAGAGCTGCATTCAGAGTTCTGCTGTTACATTGCACACCCATTTACAACCAGAGCTGCATTAAGAATTCTGCTTACATTGTACACCCAGTTACATCCAGAGCTACATTCAGTATTCTGCTGTTACATTGTACACCCAGTTACATCCAGAGCTGCATTCAGTATTCTGCTGTTACATTGTACACCCAGTTACATCCAGAGCTGCATTAAGAATTCTAGTGTTACATTGCACACCCGGTTACATCCAGAGCTGCATTCAGAATTCTACTGTTACATTGCACACCCAGTTACATCCAGAGCTACATTCAGAATTCTACTGTTACATTGTACACCCAGTTACATCCAGAGCTGCATTAAGAATTCTAGTGTTACATTGCACACCCAGTTACATCCAGAGCTGCATTCAGAATTCTACTGTTACATTGTACACCCAGTTACATCCAGAGCTGCATTAAGAATTCTAGTGTTACATTGCACACCCGGTTACATCCAGAGCTGCAGTCAGAATTCTGCTGTTACATTGCACACCCAGTTACATCCAGAGCTGCATTCAGAGTTCTGCTGTTACATTGCACACCCAGTTACATCCAGAGCTGCATTCAGAATTCTGCTGTTACATTGCACACCCAGTTACAACCAGAGCTGCATTCAGTATTCTGCTGTTACATTGTACACCCAGTTACATCCAGAGCTGCATTCAGAGTTCTAGTGTTACATTGCACACCCGGTTACATCCAGAGCTGCAGTCAGAATTCTGCTGTTACATTGCACACCCAGTTACATCCAGAGCTGCATTCAGAATTCTGCTTACATTGTACACCCAGTTATAACCAGAGCTGCATTAAGAATTCTAGTGTTACATTGCACACCCAGTTACATCCAGAGCTGCATTCAGAGTTCTGCTGTTACATTGCACACCCGGTTACATCCAGAGCTACATTCAGAGTTCTAGTGTTACATTGTGCACCCAGTTACATCCAGAGCTGCATTCAGAATTCTACTGTTACATTGTGCATCCAGTTACATCCAGAGCTGCATTAAGAATTCTAGTGTTACATTGCACACCCAGTTACATCCAGAGCTGCATTCAGAGTTCTGCTGTTACATTGCACACCCAGTTACATCCAGAGCTGCATTCAGAATTCTGCTGTTACATTGCACACCCAGTTACATCCAGAGCTGCATTCAGAATTCTACTGTTACATTGCACACCCAGTTACATCCAGAGCTGCATTCAGAGTTCTGCTGTTACATTGTGCACCCAGTTACATCCAGTTACATCCAGAGCTACATTCAGAGTTCTGCTGTTACATTGTACACCCAGTTACATCCAGAGCTGCAATCCGTATTCTGCTGTTACATTGCACACCCAGTTACATCCAGAGCTGCATTCAGAGTTCTGCTGTTACATTGCACACCCAGTTACATCCAGAGCTGCATTCAGAGTTCTGCTGTTACATTGTACACCCAGTTACATCCAGAGCTGCATTTAGAATTCTGTGGTTAAACTTCAGTTGCAGCAACCACAATACGATAAATGATGTCTTCTACTGCAGTCACATCCGGAGCTGCATGCACAGTCAAGCGGTTACATTTACAAAAAATTGGTACAGAATGACACCCCATGGGTCATGAAAGAAAGGTTTGGAAATGATGACGGGAAAAAGTGGTGAGGACGAGCACCAGGGAGAAGAAGGATGGAGAGAAGTCTGAAGATCCAACCACAAGACGGAAGATTTCAGAGAAATACCGGCCATATGGTCATAAGAAAGATATAAGGATCTTACCGGGCAAGGAACACAAGGTCAGGACGACCAAAACAATCCCAAAAATATTCATACTGAAGTCCTAATGATGATGAGATCTTCTCTGCTCCTGAGATGCTCCTGAGATGCTCCTGAGACGTTCTGGTACTGGAGGACCTGCTGACGTGACTATAGAGACATCTCCTCCTTATATATAACAAGGAGCCGGTTCCTCCACATGTCACCAGAACTGATTGAGTCATTTGCATTCTTGTGGGCCGGTACCAGAATCGGCTTATTCAAAGGTAGGATGAGCAGCTCAGCACGCCCTCGGGTCACCGCCACCTCCTGGCACACAACGTCACGAAACACACTCAGGAATCTCAGGTTACTTTATATCAATCCCCCAGGGCTGAACATCTGAGGTCAATAACTCTGCTCTTCACAATTCATTTCTTATGAAACTTTGTTGAAACTGCAGCTAAATCTTTATTGATTGTGAAACTTTGTAACGTTTTTGGATTAACCCTTCACCGGGTTTCATTTTGTTTTTGAAAACAATCTTAGAAGTGTTTTTTGGGACCTTTGGATCAGACCTGACACACAACATATGAACCTCAATATAGAAGAGTGAATGAGGCCTCCTCATGACCTCCATGACAAAAACAGAAAACGAACCGTTTCATCACGACTGACCCAAATATTCCAAATTGTTCAGTTTCATTAGAAATGGCGATTCGTCTCACACATCTTCTTCGAGCTCCTACTGACCAAAAAATCAACAAAAAGAAGTGTGAGCCGTCAGAATGAGCAGAAAACGTCAGCAGGGGAAGACAAAAGGAGAAGACTGGTGCAAGTACTACCAATAGGAATCTGGAGTGTAACAAGCTCAGCAACACTACTTCCAGTCCTGACACCTCCTCCGTAGCCGCAATGTTGTCACACTTCCGGAGAATACAGACATCTTTGAAAGCAGTGAAACACAAATATTGACGCGGGGTTCACATTAGCATTCAAATTTGTGTTTGGGGGTCCCCTGAATGGAAATCTAGTCCGCTTAAAAAAAGTGGTTACCCTTGGAAAACCGTGAATAGACTATAATGGGGTCTGCCAGGATTTCACCGGAAAAGAACAGAAAAATGAGAGAAAAGCTCTGCTTGCAGGACCCCAGCGGAGAGCGGGCGCAGACGTGAGCCTGAGTCAGAGTTCTGTGGCTGGCATTTTCAGCTAGGAGACCGGGCACACACTGGCAGCGCGGCACAAATCATTCTTTAGTCTAATTCAGGGCCAGTTCAGATGTAGCAAGAACCACAAGCCATGAGGATGAGATTCGTCCAGGCCACTTTGTGAGGATCATCGGTCTGTGTGCAGGAAATCCTAGGGGCGTACCCAAGGGAACAGTTCACCAGCCTCGTGCTGACCATGGCCGCCCACTGCTTTGCTCAATAATATTACCCATCAGCACCAGGCAGAGGCGTAGCTGGAGGTTCAGCAACCCCTGTCTGTCATCCTTAGATGAATGGATCTGCCGCCTCTCCCGGCACCGCGCACAGGACGTCTGGGTCTCAGTGCAGGAGGTGGATGCTGTGACGTCATCGCGCCCACCAGTGCCGAGAGCAGAGAAATTCTATCTGTGGTCTCGGGGTCTTGTAGATCGCAGGACTCAGCTGGATTGTGATTGCAGGATGCAGACACCAATCTAGTTAGCAGTGTGTATTAGTGGCAGCCCATGGGAGGGCCCCACCATGTCATTGGGCCCGGGACAGCTGCCCCCTCCCCCCACTAGTAACATCACTGCCACCAGGACATCGGTAGCTCGTAGGCTACTGAGCCCTGCTGGTAACTAATGAGCAATTCCATTAATACCAACCAGCTGCGGATCTAGGGCCGAGCGAACCGGGCCCAGGTGTGGCCCCGACTCAGCACCGCACCTCTAATGAGGGTGGCAGCCCGGGCGATTTTTTTTTTCTTTATTTTACTTTTCTTTTTTCTTTGTACCAGCGCAGGAGAGGTGCCGCTCTGCGTGCGCTGGTTCAGACGTCTACGTATTAGTGTACGCTGATACTTAGACGTCTGACGAGAGAAGAGACTCGCAGAGGCAGCGGGAGCAGCAGCAGCGCGATCGGGAAGTATAATAACATTTTTTAGTTTTATTTACCAACCTCCCCGGACCTGATTACTGCCGCCCCCGCTTCCCCTTGTACTATAGGCCACGGAGGACGGCAGTGAATAGGCCCGGGCCAGGCCGCGATCCCACTGCCACTATTATTATACTCTTATACTCTTTTCAGACCCCCAAGTATAATAATCGGAGTCCCAGGGGAGGGGAGGGAACATAATAAACAGTGTTACTCACCCCTCTGGCATCCGATGTTACTCCTAGCATGCTTCGGCCGTATATGGTAATGCCCAGACGTCACGTGGTCTGGTATATTACAATATAGGCCCGAAGCCTGTGCTAGCAGTAACATATAGGTCCGAAGCCTGTGCTAGCAGTACCATATAGGCCCCGAAGCCTGTGCTAGTAGTACCATATAGGTCCGAAGCCTGTGCTAGCAGTACCATATAGGCCCCGAAGCCTGTGCTAGTAGTACCATATAGGCCCGAAGCCTGTGCTAGCAGTACCATATAGGCCCGAAGCCTGTGCTAGCAGTACCATATAGGCCCGAAGCCTGTGCTAGCAGTACCATATAGGCCCGAAGCCTGTGCTAGCAGTACCATATAGGCCCGAAGCCTGTGCTAGCGGTAACATATAGGCCCGAAGCCTGTGCTAGCAGTACCATATAGGTCCGAAGCCTGTGCTAGCAGTACCATATAGGCCCGAAGCCTGTGCTAGCAGTACCATATAGGCCCGAAGCCTGTGCTAGCAGTACCATATAGGCCCGAAGCCTGTGCTAGCAGTAACATATAGGTCCGAAGCCTGTGCTAGCAGTACCATATAGGCCCCGAAGCCTGTGCTAGTAGTACCATATAGGCCCGAAGCCTGTGCTAGCAGTACCATATAGGCCCCGAAGCCTGTGCTAGCAGTACCATATAGGCCCGAAGCCTGTGCTAGCAGTACCATATAGGCCCCGAAGCCTGTGCTAGCAGTACCATATAGGTCCGAAGCCTGTGCTAGCAGTACCATATAGGCCCCGAAGCCTGTGCTAGCAGTACCATATAGGTCCGAAGCCTGTGCTAGCAGTACCATATAGGCCCCGAAGCCTGTGCTAGCAGTACCATATAGGCCCGAAGCCTGTGCTAGCAGTACCATATAGGCCCGAAGCCTGTGCTAGCAGTACCATATAGGCCCGAAGCCTGTGCTAGCGGTAACATATAGGCCCGAAGCCTGTGCTAGCGGTAACATATAGGCCCGAAGCCTGTGCTAGCGGTACCATATAGGCCCGAAGCCTGTGCTAGCAGTACCATATAGGTCCGAAGCCTGTGCTAGCAGTACCATATAGGCCCGAAGCCTGTGCTAGCAGTACAATATAGGCCCAGTGCCTGCTAGGATTAAAGGGATTCTACCACTAAAGCAACATTTTTTCTAATTACCACATTGGAATAGCTTTAAGAAAGTCTATTCCTCTCCTACCTTTAGACGTGGTCTCCGCGGTGCTGTTCCTTAGAAATACCAGTTTTACCCGGTATGCAAATGGTTCTGCGCAGTAATGAGGGCGGGACCCAGTGCTCAAACGGCGATGGGAGCGTCCCCACTGCTGCCCGAGAGCTCACTCCAGCGCCGCCTCCATCTTCAGCTGCAACCGCCTCTTCTGTTCCGTCTCGGTCCAACTTCCAACGCCTGCGCAGTACACTACTGTATAGAAACTACAAGAGCAAGACCGGCCTCCCAAAACTGGCTGCCGGCCGGACCCCAGACCCCCCCGTTTCCCTGGGGTCCGGGTCCCCCAGACCCCCCTGGTAAGTGGGGCCCCGCCAAAGTCAATTGCCCAGGGCTCCGCACAGCCTGGATCCGCCACTGATTCCGATACAAGGACACAAGCACTTACTGGTTACTGGCGGGGCCGAGGGACTGACGTCTCAGGACTCACCGCACTCAGGACTCCTCAGTTATACTGTGTGTGGAGAGCTCCAATGCCCCCTCTCTGCGGAGGATCCTGCATGTGCATGCGCGGGTTCCTGGATAATACTCTGCTAGTTTATTACTTGGGATTTATCCTTGCACTGACTCACTGCTGGGCTGGTGCGTGTACACAGTGGCCAGTCTGAACAAGCAGAGCTGCAGTGTAAAACATGAGGGATAAGTCCATACTCTGCAGTTTCATCAGTAGATATTCTAGGATGTCCATACTGCCATATATACAAGGTCCATACTGCCCGGGACAATGGCAGCCTCTCAGGCATATGTATTATTAGTCAAGGAAGGCAGGGTGGGAGGAATGAGAGTGGTGATGCAACTACTCCCAGGGAACTGGTCTCGAGATGTGGTGATGACACACAAATGGCCGTGGTGCCCTGGAATTGGTTGGGGGTCATGGGGGACATTTCCCAAAAGATAAGAAAACCAGACTTGCACATCATTGGACTGCCCTCTGCTGCACGAGTCCGGAAGGGTCCTGCAACCAAAGAGCTGGTGTTCCCCTGTGGATGTGCTGAAGGATGAGGCTCCTGTTTGCTCCTCAGTGACAATGGTCGGCGCTTATCTGCACTCTCCCCCATGTTTCCAAAATTGACATCTCCATCTTCCTCTGGGGCAGCAGATCATTGCACATGTCTGATTTAGAGAAGCCGCCGCCAAGTCACCTCGCAGCTGCCGCCAACCCAAACCACCGACATTGCTATGGACAGACTCTCTAGGGGAGATAGGCAGCACCCGTGCGGTGCGGCAGCCACTCATTCCTTCCCCATATGGCGGTAGACATGCATGCTCAGATCAGATTTGGATGCTACTGGATAGATACAGCTCTATATTGACTTGAGATCTGCTTGTAGGATTTTGCTACTCGAGGCCCTGACATTCCCGGCTTGTTCAGTGTCTGCGCGGAGATTGCTCAGGTCAGTTGCATTCTGGGAAGTGCGACCTTCTCACTAGACCCAATATAGGATGTAGCTGGCTATACTGCAAGGTCTTAGCTGGGGATTTGTTGTATAAAGCAGCCTCATGATTTCAGCTCTGGAGTATAACACTGAGTGAATGAGACTCTATAATAACTGAAACATTGGCCAGGGCTGAATCTATTGTTTAATATGTCCCCACCCCCGATACCCTACAGGTGCTGCACAATGAGCCCCAAACAGCCCCGACAGGCAAGACAAGGGCTTGTGAAAGGGAAACTAACCAGCGATGTGGTGACATCACTACAACGTGATGACATCACTACATAGTACATGGTATCACCCCTGACCCCACATGCTGATGATCACGGAGTCCTCCATAGCGCTGCCATCCCGGGTCACGTACGCACATTCTATAGGAGCTATAGGGTGACATTACTCTGGCATTTCTGGGTCACACCCCTGCCATTTCTAGGAAAGGTTTTCTTGGCTGCGCCTGCCATTTCTCAGGAGGTGATGATGTCGTTTTCCTCCCTGAATGTATTAATGACTTAATTAAAAATAGTAATAAGTCCTCACACCCTCCAGTACTTCATATACTAGAGCTGCACCGTCTCCCACACTCCCTGTACACATGCCGGCTCAGATCCAACACATCGATGATAAGCAGACACCTCCTATATCTGCCGCCGCTTATCTCCAAAACAGCTGTGAAAATCCCCCTACCCGATTATTGTGTAAGAGTGACAAATATCCAGGGCCCAGTCATGTCAGCCAATCGGAGAGCAGTGGTGAATTAATCCCCCCCCCCCATTCCGCTCTGTTCCCGCACTAGTTATGGCGGTTTATTCCCTCCATCTTGCTCTTTTCCTGCTGTTATGAGCCCATGATGCTTGGCCTGGATTGGTTAGTTAACGGTTTTTGGCCCCTCAGTACCTGATCCTGGAGAAGCGAAGTCACTTACCTCCCCTGCACGTAGAGGCCAACTCAGAAAGTGGACTTACAGTGTTGGCCAAAAGTATCGCCCCCTGCAGTCCTGTCAGATAATCCTCGGTGTCCCCCAGATAATGATTACACAGCACAGACTCTTATATAGTATATAAGTGACACAGGGTATATACAGTATAAGTATCGCCCCCTGCAGTCCTGTCAGATAATCCTCGCTGTCCCCCAGATAATGATTACACAGCACAGACTCTTATATAGTATATAAGTGACACAGGGTATATACAGTATAAGTATCGCCCCCTGCAGTCCTGTCAGATAATCCTCGCTGTCCCCCAGATAATGATTACACAGCACAGACTCTTATATAGTATATAAGTGACACAGGGTATATACAGTATAAGTATCGCCCCCTGCAGTCCTGTCAGATAATCCTCGCTGTCCCCCAGATAATGATTACACAGCACAGACTCTTATATAGTATATAAGTGACACAGGGTATATACAGTATACGTATCGCCCCCTGCAGTCCTGTCAGATAATCCTCGCTGTCCCCCAGATAATGATTACACAGCACAGACTCTTATATAGTATATAAGTGACACAGGGTATATACAGTATAAGTATCGCCCCCTGCAGTCCTGTCAGATAATCCTCGGTGTCCCCCAGATAATGATTACACAGCACAGACTCTTATATAGTATATAAGTGACACAGGGTATATACAGTATAAGTATCGCCCCCTGCAGTCCTGTCAGATAATCCTCGCTGTCTCCCAGATAATGATTACACAGCACAGACTCTTATATAGTATATAAGTGACACAGGGTATATACAGTATAAGTATCGCCCCTGCAGTCCTGTCAGATAATCCTCGCTGTCCCCAGATAATGATTACACAGCACAGACTCTTATATAGTATATAAGTGACACAGGGTATATACAGTATAAGTATCGCCCCCTGCAGTCCTGTCAGATAATCCTCGCTGTCCCCCAGATAATGATTACACAGCACAGACTCTTATATAGTATATAAGTGACACAGGGTATATACAGTATAAGTATCGCCCCCTGCAGTCCTGTCAGATAATCCTCGCTGTCCCCAGATAATGATTACACAGCACAAACTCTTATATAGTATATAAGTGACACAGGGTATATACAGTATAAGTATCGCCCCCTGCAGTCCTGTCAGATAATCCTCGCTGTCCCCCAGATAATGATTACACAGCACAGACTCTTATATAGTATATAAGTGACACAGGGTATATACAGTATAAGTATCGCCCCCTGCAGTCCTGTCAGATAATCCTCGGTGTCCCCAGATAATGATTACACAGCACAGACTCTTATATAGTATATAAGTGACACAGGGTATATACAGTATAAGTATCGCCCCCTGCAGTCCTGTCAGATAATCCTCGCTGTCCCCAGATAATGATTACACAGCACAAACTCATATATAGTATATAAGTGACACAGGGTATATACAGTGTTAGAGTAGTTCTTTACCCATGTACTCATGGTATATTACTTTGTGTCTGTAATGGTTAGATAGCCATATTGTCTTCTGTATTTTCCCCAACAATTGCAGATGAGACATTCTGACATGACAGGATATGTGGGAGCATTGCAAAAGAATCTGCAGCAGATTCATGAGCGTGTTTTTAGTTCCATTCCAGATCCTAACTCAGTGGAAGGAGCCCATTCCCTCCAGCCAGGAGATTGGGTCACTGTAAGACGACACGTGAGGAGAACTCTGGATCCTCGATTTGATGGTCCCTTCCAAGTACAACTGACAACTCCTACTTCAGTCAAGCTGGAGGGTAAACTTACTTGGATTCACGCTTCACATTGCAAGAAGTTCCACAATCCATAAGTATTGTCTCAGTAATATTAATCATTTTGATTTTCTATGTTGCCAAAAGTAGTCCAACTGCAAATTATGATGATGTGGATGGGGATTGGGACAATAAATTTTTGAAGTATCACCACATTGTGGCAAATGTAAAAAACTTATCAAGTTGTTGGATCTGCAGCCATTCACCAATATCATCCCGCTCTATGCCTTATGTAGCAGATCCCTTATCAATGGAGGAAATAATAGGAGCACCTTGTTGGGGTTTGGAACCTCTAAATCTGGATAGGGGACAGGACACCACGTCGGTGGCTCTCCGAGTTACTGCATGGGTAACTTCACCTTGGTGGCAAGTAAACCTAACCATGAAAGACGGTAGTTGGTTAGTCTATGGGGTTTACGGGGTGAAACAGCATAGAGATCAAGGGTGGGCCAGTAAAATAGTAACTCAGCTAAATTTGGGAATGGTTCCCACCGATGGATTAAAAATTAGTTTCTCATCAGTGGAGACTGAAGCTTCTAAGGCAAAGTATAGAATACTTAGAACCCTACATGATTCTAACTGGACTCACTTTGATAAATTTCCCTTGGGTACCATTGCCCAGTGTGATGCACTCGGAGCCCCGTATAATCCAGTAGGACTCTCGATACAGAGTAGTCAGAATAAGGCAAAGGATATCCATAAAGAAGCATGTGCCCCTTTTGCATACTATAGATATATCACTTCTGATGAGGCGTCTCCGGACTCCTGGTGTTTGTGGGAAGAGGCTGCATCATTGCTGTCTTTGGTTAATCTGTTTGTTACCCGAAGCCAGTTTCGCCTCCCCCGGAATGTGTATATAGTATGTGGCAGTAAAGCATATAAGTGGCTGCCAGAAGGGGCTGGTGGAACCTGTACCCTAGCTCGAATTGAACCTGCCACTTG
Source organism: Leptodactylus fuscus (assembly GCF_031893055.1). NCBI lineage: Eukaryota > Metazoa > Chordata > Amphibia > Anura > Leptodactylidae > Leptodactylus > Leptodactylus fuscus. The sequence goes on along the minus strand of NC_134268.1, from coordinate 2,312,096 downwards.
GACTGTGACACATGATGCTCATCATCATCAGCATCTCCACGGAAAAACCAAGAGAGAAATCATTGAGGAACCTGACCCCAAGGTAATAGCTAGGTCAGAAATTTCTCTCGATAATCCTTCCCTTATGTCAGATGTTCCAGATCTTAGTTCGGAACTGCCAGAGATACCGGACCAGAGGCCTTCCTCACACCATATCAATAAGTTGCTACAAGTATCTTGGCAGGAAAAAGTAGCTCTAGCTACACCTCTAGCTGGGTATTATTTTGGTATAGTAAAGAATGCTCATAGGATAGAGGATTTGGCAGAGTTATTTGATAATATTACCACTTATCTTTTTGATGCCATTGAAGTTGACAATACTTACCTTAGGCAATTAGTTTTGGTTACAAATCAGCATGCCATGGTATTAGACTATCTAACTGCAGCCCAAGGGGGAATGTGCCAGATTGTAGGCCCTGCCTGCTGTCATTATATTGACGATCAGGGATTATTTAGGGTTGCCCATGACTTAATGAAAGCACAAGCATTCAAGGAAAACTTCCGAAAGGCCCATGCAGAGGGGAATGATTCTTGGCCTAATTGGTTGTCCTGGTTAAACCCAGTTAATTGGTTTAAAGGTTTGGGAGGGTGGATCTCAGGGGTAATTCATTTTGTACTGCAAGCATGCCTCCTTTTGATAATCCTGTGTATCCTAATCAAATTAATTATGTTAGTCTGTAATAGAGTATTAAAGTCTGCTTGTTTTACAGAAAAAGGAAAAAATGGATCTGACCTACATGCCATGGTAACTTTGACCACCCGAAAATGCACGTGTACCCATTGCGGAAAAGAGGCTCTGGAAGACCTGTCCGACTGCATATATTGTGGGACAAAGTTCGGAACATCCACAGCCTGTTAATAAGAAGATTTTCGCCATAACTACATATACAATGTTATAGTTAATCCTATAGTTAAGAGAACGTATACCGATATATACTTATAATCGAGATTAGTTATAGGAAAGAGAAATGAATACACTCCCTTAAGGTTATATCTTTTTGTCCTTTTCTCATGCGAGGTCTTAGGAATCCAATTGGGTTCAAGGTAGAAGGATAGAGGTGGTGGGACCATCCGGATGGATGCTAGCATCCCTCAATCTGTGGAATTAGTATTCACACACTTTGAGTATGTAGGGTGCTTCTATTTTGCTATCCATAAAAGGAAGAGGAAGGTAGTTAGGGAAATATTGGCCTTGTATGAAAATGATAAAAAGAGGGGAGTTGTTAGAGTAGTTCTTTACCCATGTACTCATGGTATATTACTTTGTGTCTGTAATGGTTAGATAGCCATATTGTCTTCTAGTATCCATGTCTAACCCGCACTCAACCTTTTGTACTGTTGAGATTGCCAGAAGTATGGAGGGACAACAAGTTAGTCATTCGTATGGCGGCCAACAAGATGTTCTGCTCTTCCCAGAAGTTTCCCAGAAGTGAGGGAGATAGCTGCCAGAGGTTATCATTTTCAGGCCAATTAGCAGACTATGATGGATGCCAGATGGAGGGAAAAAGTCCCAAACATTTCTCTTTCACATGAGAAAAGAATGTATTTTTGGCCAGGTTATGCATGACGCCTGACCAGTCACATGTACTATGATTGGACAATTTAGGATTGTTGACAATAACTGTATTGGTGGAATTTTGATCTAATCTGATTGGTTAATTTCTAATATATTCTTTTATTGGTTAATTTTCAATGACAATTCTTACTATAAAATAAACCAAATCTGGGTGGGTCTTTGCAGATCTGACCGGATACTTATCTACAAGTGTCTGTATTTCTCTGTCTTTCTTCACCGGTGATAACCAATTATACAATCTATTGGGTGAGAACTTATTTCTACGCTAACAACAGTATAAGTATCGCCCCCTGCAGTCCTGTCAGATAATCCTCGCTGTCCCCCAGATAATGATTACTCAGCACAGACTCTTATATAGTATATAAGTGACACAGGGTATATACAGTATAAGTATCGCCCCCTGCAGTCCTGTCAGATAATCCTCGCTGTCCCCCAGATAATGATTACACAGCACAGACTCTTATATAGTATATAAGTGACACAGGGTATATACAGTATAATTATCGCCCCCTGCAGTCCTGTCAGATAATCCTCGGTGCCCCCCAGATAATGATTACACAGCACAAACTCTTATATAGTATATAAGTGACACAGGGTATATACCGTATAAGTATCGCCCCCTGCAGTCCTGTCAGATAATCCTCGCTGTCCCCCAGATAATGATTACACAGCACAGACTCTTATATAGTATATAAGTGACACAGGGTATATACAGTATAAGTATCGCCCCCTGCAGTCCTGTCAGATAATCCTCGCTGTCCCCCAGATAATGATTACACAGCACAGACTCTTATATAGTATATAAGTGACACAGGGTATATACAGTATAATTATCGCCCCCTGCAGTCCTGTCAGATAATCCTCGGTGCCCCCCAGATAATGATTACACAGCACAAACTCTTATATAGTATATAAGTGACACAGGGTATATACCGTATAAGTATCGCCCCCTGCAGTCCTGTCAGATAATCCTCGCTGTCCCCCAGATAATGATTACACAGCACAGACTCTTATATAGTATATAAGTGACACAGGGTATATACAGTATAAGTATCGCCCCCTGCAGTCCTGTCAGATAATCCTCGGTGCCCCCCAGATAATGATTACACAGCACAAACTCTTATATAGTATATAAGTGACACAGGGTATATACAGTATAAGTATCGCCCCCTGCAGTCCTGTCAGATAATCCTCGCTGTCCCCAGATAATGATTACACAGCACAGACTCTTATATAGTATATAAGTGACACAGGGTATATACAGTATAAGTATCGCCCCCTGCAGTCCTGTCAGATAATCCTCGCTGTCCCCCAGATAATGATTACACAGCACAGACTCTTATATAGTATATAAGTGACACAGGGTATATACAGTATAAGTATCGCCCCCTGCAGTCCTGTCAGATAATCCTCGCTGTCTCCCAGATAATGATTACACAGCACAGACTCTTATATAGTATATAAGTGACACAGGGTATATACAGTATAAGTATCGCCCCCTGCAGTCCTGTCAGATAATCCTCGCTGTCTCCCAGATAATGATTACACAGCACAGACTCTTATATAGTATATAAGTGACACAGGGTATATACAGTATAAGTATCGCCCCCTGCAGTCCTGTCAGATAATCCTCGGTGTCCCCAGATAATGATTACACAGCACAGACTCTTATATAGTATATAAGTGACACAGGGTATATACAGTATAAGTATCGCCCCCTGCAGTCCTGTCAGATAATCCTCGCTGTCTCCAGATAATGATTACACAGCACAGACTCTTATATAGTATATAAGTGACACAGGGTATATACAGTATAAGTATCGCCCCCTGCAGTCCTGTCAGATAATCCTCGCTGTCCCCCAGATAATGATTACTCAGCACAGACTCTTATATAGTATATAAGTGACACAGGGTATATACAGTATAAGTATCGCCCCCTGCAGTCCTGTCAGATAATCCTCGCTGTCCCCCAGATAATGATTACACAGCACAGACTCTTATATAGTATATAAGTGACACAGGGTATATACAGTATAAGTATCGCCCCCTGCAGTCCTGTCAGATAATCCTCGCTGTCCCCCAGATAATGATTACACAGCACATTCTCTTATATAGTATATAAGTGACACAGGGTATATACAGTATAAGTATCGCCCCCTGCAGTCCTGTCAGATAATCCTCGCTGTCCCCCAGATAATGATTACACAGCACAAACTCTTTGGTAATATCTTCAGTTATTTTGCTTGCTATGAAAAAACACAAAAGAGAATGAAATAAAAGTCACATCATTGATCATTTTACACAAAACTCCAGAACTGGTGTGGACAGAAGTATTGGCGCCCTCAGCCTAATACTTGGTAGCACAACCTTTAGACACAATAACTGCGCACAACCGCTTCCGCTAACCAGCAATGAGTTTCTTACAAGGCTCTGCTGGAATCTTAGACCCTTCTTCTTTGGCAAACTGCTCGCGGTCCCCCCTGAGATGTGAAGGGGGCCTTCTCCAAACTGCCACCAAGAGATCTCTCCCCCTCCCCCACAGGTGTTCTATGGGATTCAGGACTGGACTCATTGCTGCCACTTTACAAGTCTCCAGGGCTTTCTCTCACCACCATTTTCTAGTGCTGACCTGAAGTGTGTTTTGGGTCCTTGTCCTGCTGGAAGAGCCCTGACCTCTGAGGGAGACCCCGCTTTCTCACACTGGGCCCTACATGATGCTGCACAATGTGTTGGTCGTCTTCAGACTTCATAATGCCATGCACACGGTCAAGCAGTCCAGTGCCAGAGGCAGCAAAGCAACCCCAAACCATCAGGGACCTCCGCCATGTCTGACTGTAGGGGGCGTCTTCTTCTCTTTTCCCTGTAATCTCTATGTTGAGGCCTTCTCCTACTTTTGTCTCCTCTGACCAGAGAACATTCTTCTAGAACGGTTCTGGCTTTCTCAGGTAAGTTTTGGCAAACTCCAGCCTGGCTTCTGTCTGTGGGTAAGAAGTGGGGTCTTCCTGGGTCTCCTACCATACAGTCCCTTCTCATTCAGACGCTGACGCTGGATAGTACGGGGTGACACTGTTGTACCCTCGGACTGCAGGGCAGCTTGGACTTGTTTGAATGTTAGTCGAGGTTCTTTATCCGCCATCCGCACAATCTTGCGGTGAAATCTCTGGTCAATGTTTCTTTTGTGTCCACATCTAGGGAGGTTAGCCACAGGGCCATGGGCTTTACACTTCTTGATGACACTGCGCACGGTAGACACAGGAACATTCAGGTCTTTGGAGATGGACTTGTAGCCTTGAGATTGCTCAGGCTTCCTCACAATTTTGCTTCTCAAGTCCTCAGACAGTTCTTTGGTCTTCTTTCTTTTCTCCATGCTCAATGTGGTCACACAAGGACACAGGACAGAGGTGGAGTCAACTTTAATCCATTTCAACTGGCTGCAAGTGTGATTTAGTTATTACCACCACCTGTTAGGTGCCTCAGGGAAGTAACAGGTGCTGTTAATTACACAAATTACAGAAGCATCACATGATTTATCAGACAACGCCAATACTTTTGTCCACCCCCTTTTTATGTTTGCTGTGGAATTAGATCCAATTTGGCTTTTTGACAATTCTTTTTGTGGTTTTCCATTGAAGACAAATTAAATGAAGAAAATACCAAAGAATCTGTGATTGTAATCATTATCTGGAAGAACACGAGTATTATCTGACAGAATTGCAGGGGGGCCAATACTTTTGGCCAACACTATATGGGTTAATAAATCCCATGGTCGCCGCCATGTTGCTTCCCATACTGGTTACATAACCCACAGATGGGATGTTCTAAGGAGTTGTAGAGTATCAGCCACTGGACAGTGTACTGAGAAGCCAGGGGGTCTGGAAATTATTTTTTTTAAATTGGACATCCCCTTTAACTGCTACTACTTGTACTGAAGTTATTGGCTAAGACCCAGGCTTATCATTTTGTTATTCTTTTGTCCTCCGGTGCTGCGCTCAGCAGGATGTTACAAGATCTCCACGAACTGGTTAATAGAATGTTCCTGCACAAGTTACCTGCAAAGAGCCCAAGGTGGCCACACAGAGGAGAGGGAGACAGAGGAGAAGGAGGGAGAGGAGAGTGAGACAGAGGAGGGAGAGGAGAGTGAGACAGAGGAGGGAGAGGAGAGTGAGAGAGAGGAGGGAGAAGGAGGGAGACAGAGGAGAAGGAGGGAGAGGAGAGTGAGACAGAGGAGAAGGAGGGAGAGGAGAGTGAGACAGAGGAGGGAGAAGGAGGGAGACAGAGGAGAAGGAGGGAGAGGAGAGTGAGACAGAGGAGAAAGAGGGAGAGGAGAGTGAGACAGAGGAGGGAGAAGGAGGGAGACAGAGGAGAAGGAGGGAGAGGAGAAGGAGGGAGAGGAGGGAGAGACAGAGGAGAAGGAGGGAGAGGAGAGGGAGACAGAGGAGAAGGAGGGAGAGGAGAGTGAGGACAGAGGAGGGAGAGGAGAGTGAGAGAGAGGAGAAGGAGGGAGAGGAGAGGAGAAGGAGGGAGAGGAGAGTGAGACAGAGGAGGGAGAAGGAGGGAGACAGAGGAGAAGGAGGGAGAGGAGAGTGAGACAGAGGAGGGAGAGACAGAGGAGAAGGAGGGAGAGGAGAGGGAGACAGAGGAGAAGGAGGGAGAGGAGAGGGAGACAGAGGAGAAGGAGGGAGAGGAGAGTGAGACAGAGGAGGGAGAGGAGAGTGAGACAGAGGAGGGAGAGGAGAGTGAGAGAGAGGAGGGAGACAGAGGAGAAGGAGGGAGAGGAGAGTGAGACAGAGGAGAAGGAGGGAGAGGAGAGTGAGACAGAGGAGGGAGAGGAGAGTGAGAGAGAGGAGAAGGAGGGAGAGGAGAGGAGAAGGAGGGAGAGGAGAGTGAGACAGAGGAGGGAGAAGGAGGGAGACAGAGGAGAAGGAGGGAGAGGAGAGTGAGACAGAGGAGGGAGAGACAGAGGAGAAGGAGGGAGAGGAGAGGGAGACAGAGGAGAAGGAGGGAGAGGAGAGTGAGACAGAGGAGGGAGAGGAGAGTGAGACAGAGGAGGGAGAGGAGAGTGAGAGAGAGGAGGGAGAAGGAGGGAGACAGAGGAGAAGGAGGGAGAGGAGAGTGAGACAGAGGAGAAGGAGGGAGAGGAGAAGGAGGGAGAGGAGGGAGAAGGAGGGAGACAGAGGAGAAGGAGGGAGAGGAGAGTGAGACAGAGGAGAAGGAGGGAGAGGAGAAGGAGGGAGAGGAGGGAGAGACAGAGGAGAAGGAGGGAGAGGAGAGGGAGACAGAGGAGAAGGAGGGAGAGTGAGACAGAGGAGAAGGAGGGAGAGGAGAAGGAGGGAGAGGAGGGAGAGACAGAGGAGAAGGAGGGAGAGGAGAGTGAGACAGAGGAGAAGGAAGGAGAGGAGAAGGAGGGAGAGATAGAGGAGAAGGAGGGAGAGGAGAGGGAGACAGAGGAGAAGGGAGGAGAGGGAGGGAGAGGAGAAGGAGGGAGAGGAGGGAGAGACAGAGGAGAAGGAGGGAGAGGAGAGGGAGACAGAGGAGAAGGAGGGAGAGGAGAGTGAGACAGAGGAGAAGGAGGGAGAGGAGAAGGAGGGATAGGAGGGAGAGACAGAGGAGAAGGAGGGAGAGGAGAGGGAGACAGAGGAGAAGGAGGGAGAGTGAGACAGAGGAGAAGGAGGGAGAGGAGAAGGAGGGAGACAGAGGAGAAGGAGGAGAGGAGAAGGAGGGAGAGGAGGGAGAGACAGAGGAGAAGGAGGGAGAGGAGAGGGAGACAGAGGAGAAGGAGGGAGAGGAGAGGGAGACAGAGTAGAAGGAGGGAGAGGAGAGTGAGACAGAGGAGGGAGAAGGAGGAGAAGGAATGAGAGGAGAGTGAGACAGAGGAGAGGGAAAGAAAGGAGAGGGAGGCAGAGAAGTGGGAGTCAGAGGAGAAGGAGGGAGAGGAGAGTGAGACAGAGGAGAAGGAGGGAGAGGAGAGTGAGACAGAGGAGAAGGAGGGAGAGGAGAGTGAGACAGAGGAGAGGGAGGCAGAGGAGTGGGAGAATCCTTCCCTGCAGGTATACTGCCAAAACATCATTGCAGACCTGTCCTCAGAATAGATCAGGATTGTAGATTGGTGGGGGAGGGATTGACCACTGGAATCCCCACCAGTCCCAAGAGCCCTGTCTCTTATTTGTAAATGGAAGGCCAGGCACATAGAGAATGAATGGGATACGCATGTGTGACGTGTTTCTTCAGGCACATGGAGAAGATGAGTCCCTGATCTCAGGATCGGTGGGCATCCCAGCAGTCAGGAGTAGGATTCATCTCCTCTCCATGCAGGATGATCTACAGGCGTTGCCTGAATCCGGGGATGGAGCCATACAACACATAATGGGCTTCGTACAACAATATTACAGAGGATTTAATCCGGCTTAATGTGGAATGACCCGGCCCGCAGGAGCCTGCAGTTTCTGCCACCATAATGGGCGTGCTTCACCATGTCCTTGTTCATCAGGCTTGACTGATAACTGTGGGAGCACTACCAGGAACGCCATCAGGTCTTACTGGTTTCTGGTTCTTGTGCCTCAATTTGGCAACCACTTGGAGACAGTGCAGATCAGTTGTACTGGTTACAGCCAGAGGCAGTGGGTGCGATCACACCCTGGCCCAGGAGTCTTATGGGACCTATACACTAAGGGTTTGCTGTTGTCTGACCTGCCATTGGGTCCATAAACCATGGGAATCCATAGGTCACTCTCACCACACTCAGGCTTATTATGCCTATCTCCTTTCTGCCTTTGACGCCTCACCTGCCTCTGTCAAAAAGGAGAAAATTATGGTTGCAAAAAAACATGGCTGCCAATCGTCAGAAGTTGCGGTGTGGGCCTGATTATAAGGAATTAGATAAAATTTCCCACTGGCCTCCATTTCTGGTTTTGGTTCCTCTGGCAGGCCGCGGTCCTTATAATCTGACCCATATTAATATTGGAGTCTAAGAGTCTGGTGGTAATTGTGAAATCCTAGTGAAGGCCTATAGGTGGCGCCATTGTTCTGTAGCCTTCCAGGATATCCTCCAAGAATCCATTAACCATACCAGATCCTTATAAAAGTAACTCCAGCTCCATACACAGGTAGTAGTTAATACAGGCGAGGCACGAGGAGGCGGAGCAACTGGGGGGGCAGTGATGCTGGTTCAGATCACATGACTAATGGGCGGAACCAACTGGTGATCTGACCCAGACCAGAAACCTGTGGTTCAGGCCATGGGGGAAGTCAATTTTGAGACACTCCCTGGAGAACCCTCTGAAGACCTTTCACCACCTCCTCCAACTCTTCCATCCATTAATAGGTTTTCCCCCTACGCCCAACAGCAGCACAACTGGGGTATTCGCGCCTCTATGAGCTGTTAGGACAGGTGGAAGTTTTAATTACCTCACAGCTTTGACCCCTATAAGAGGCCGGAAGACCTGCTCCCCCCTTTGTTTTTTTCTTTTTTTCAGGTGGTCAGGGGAGAGCAGGGGTTCTGGCCTTAGGGTCTGCCCCTCTCCCCCTTCAGTTATCTTTTTAGTGATTCTTTTCCTGGCCCTGCGGGGTGTCAGGGGGGCTCCCTCTCCTTGGGTGGGGGGGAGGTTGACAGCTTTCCTCTCCCCCCCCCTTCTTTGTCTCTTGTGGCTCCGGCTTCGGTGGCCGCGTCTCCTCCCCGCCGGGTGCTTGGTGGTAGGAGGAGGAGGAACCTTTTTGCCTGGGAACTTTTCTCAGGTTCCCCAGGTCCGCCGGCTATGGCGTCCCCCCGGGAGATTATATTAAGAATCTAGGGGATTTTTTTGTTTGTTCCCCCCTGGAAAGATAGCGCCCCCCCCCCGGGGGGCTTTTTGGAGGGGGAGAAGGGCCCCCAGGCTGTCACAGTGCAGATTTGTCAGTGGGTGGTCCCACTGTAAGCCCCTCCCCCGGCTCCTATAAGTTCCACCCTCCACCATTCATTCTTTGCTTGCCATTCCGGTTGCAAGCAACTCGGTAAGCTTTGCCTTGCTGTACATTGCGTGAAGTGCAATCTGACTTCTACGGATTTGAAAGGTTTGGTGGAGGGGGAGGGGGCGGAGGAAAGGGGGGGCTCTACCTGTTAAAGCAGTTTGTGAGGGGTGTTTTTTTTTCTCTTCCCAGGATGTCATCCTCATCTTCCTCCGTTTTGCCGCCTCGAAGGAAGGCCACGAGTAAAAGAAAGCACCTAGCATGCGCCAAGTGTAGGATTCCATTACCGGATGACTCACAGTATCGATTTTGCCAAGGGTGTAGAGCTCCTTCATCTGATGCGACCCCCATGCGCGAAATGGTCTCCTGGGTGAAGGGATTTGTCCAGGATTCCATGAAGCAGGTGGAAGATACGGTTTCCCACCTAGCGAAAAGACCGCGCCTGGAACCATGCGAGCTGTCGCTACCGCCGTTGGAAAACTTGCGGATTAGAGACGTGGAGTCTTCGGAGGACAACTCTGTGGAAGGAGAGAAAGAGATCTTCCCCTTAGAGAAGATCTCTAGAGTGTTTAAAACACTAAAGATAAAAGACCGCGACGGCGGTGAAGATCCAAGCCGCAAAACCAAGACCTTCAGACCCAGCCCAGACTTGGCCCGCGTGATGGAAAGGGAGTGGAGGCGCCCAGATAAACCATTCATCCCTTCCCGGCGTTTCAGGACGCTGTTCCCCATGGCGGAGGCCCAGCTGAAGGTATGGGGACACCCCCCAAGGTGGATGTCGCAGTGGCCAAATTGTCTAGGCGTACTGTGCTGCCCACGAAAGATGGGTCAAGTTTAAGGGACCCAATGGATCGTCGGGTCAAGAGTTCTCTGAGGCGTATCTATTCAGCCTCCTCCGCCCAGGCCTCCTTAGGCATCTTGGCCAATGAAGTGGCTTTGGGCCTTCGGGCTGAGTTGTCGTCCCTATCAAGGGACATTGATTCCAGAGTCCATCGGGATGACCTCCTGGATACAATGGCAGATATCTCCTTGCTGGCGGACCACCTGGCGGAGGCCACCCGCTTCCAGACGAGGCTAGCCTCCAGGGCGATGGCACTTTCAACTGCTGCCCGACGGCCCTTGTGGTTGAAACCATGGAGGGCTGACATCTCCTCCAAGAGCAGCCTCTGCGGCCTCCCCTTTGAGCCTGGGCGGTTGTTTGGGAAAGAGCTCAACCGGATCATGGAGGGCCTGGCCGACTCCAAGGCGAAAAACCTCCCACAGCCCTTAGAGAGCCGAAGATCCTCCTTTTGGGGGCGGGGTTTCGCAAGAAGAGGGTCCAGAGGACGTAGGCGTGGCGGCAGAGGAAGGGGCGCCTCTCGCGACCATAAGCAGGTCTCCTTCTGAAAATCCCCTCTCCCCCCCCCCTTCCTTCCCCCCCTGTAGTGGGCGGTCGTCTTTTCCACTATGTGGCTGCCTGGCGCCAGCACACTCGGGACCCCTGGGCTATCCAGACTATCCAGGAGGGTTACAAAATAAGTTTTATTTTCCAGCCATCAGAGAAGATGGTAAGAACCCGCCCTCTTCAGGGCTCCAAACAACTTCATCTGGAGAAATCCATCCAAGAGTACGTGGACAACACTGTGCTGGAGGTGGTTCCTCGCGCAGAGCAAGGCAAGGGCATCTACTCCCCAGTCTTCTTGGTCCCCAAGACATCAGGCGAGTGGCGTATGATCATCGATCTCAGATACCTGAATCAGTTTATCCACAAAGTGCGCTTCCACATGGAAACCATCAGGTCAGTGCTGCCATTCCTATAGCCTGGAGATCACTTCGTCACCCTAGACCTGAAGGACGCCTATCTCCACATACCCATATTTCCAGCGCACCGGAAATTCCTAAGGATTGCTGTATACATAAAAGGGAAAGAGGCGCACTTCCAGTTCGCAGCCCTCCTGTTCGGCATTACCTCAGCCCCCCACACCATCACCAAGGTAATAGCTCCGGTCGCTGCCACCCTGCGCCTTCAAGGCATATTTATAGTCCCTTATCTGGACGACTGGCTCCTCAAAGCCCACTCAAAGGAGGTTCTTACCACGCAGGTGCAGACCGTAGTAGCTCTGTTAACCAAGTTGGGGTGGCTGGTAAACTGGCAAAAATCGGTGGTGGTGCCAGCAACACGAATTCAGTTCCTGGGATTCATTCTAGACTCTCTCAACATGACGATCTCTCTACCCTCCTCTCGCAAAAGGAAGATTGCTCGGGCGGTGCATCACTTATCCACTACATGGAGGGTCACCATCAGGACGGCCATGAAGGTCCTATTATTGATGTCCGCCACCATAGAAGCAGTCCCCTGGGCCCTATGGCACATGTGCCCGCTGCAGAACAAGATCTTGAGAGTCTGGAACCACAGTCCTACAGGATTACAGAAGCCTATCCAGTTAACCATCAGCACCCGGCAAACCTTGCCCTGGTGGACCCATCTGTGAGATGGAAAGTCCTCGGTCCAGCCCGCCTGGACCCTGTTGACTATAGATGCCTCCCTCACAGGCTGGGGACCCCATCTGGGGGAGACCCCGGTACAAGGTACATGGAATCAGCGGGAGAGGACGTGCTCATCCAATTGGCGCGATCTTACAGCAGTTCATTGGGCTCTTCTAGCGTTTGCTCCAGTTCTGCGGGGGACAGCAGTCAAGGTGAGGTCGGACAACCTGACGGCAGTCCACTACATCAACAAGCACAAGGAGGAACCAGGTCCCCCTCGCTTCTACAAGTCACCAACCAGATCTTCTCCTGGGCAGAACAGAACCTCTCCCAGCTGGCCGCGGTGCACATCCAAGGTCGTCTGAACAGCCTGGCGGATCGACTCAGCAGAGGCTTGACAGTCACAGCCAAATGGTCCTTACATCAGGACATCTTCCACTACCTTACCACGATATGGGGTCTCCCCGAGGTGGATCGGATGGCCACCCGATACAATGCCAAAGTAGAAAGGTTTTTCTCCCTGTACCAGGAAGACAATCCTTTGGCGGTGGATGCCCTGTCAGTACCATGGAGGTTCAAGCTGGCGTACGTTTTCCCTCCTATTCCAATGATTCCGAAGGTATTGGCGAAACTCAGGCAGGACCAGACCTCGGCAATAGTGATCATGCCGTTCTGGCCAAAGAGGGCATGGTTCACCGACCTTATCCTTATGAGTCGGGGGAACTACTGGAGGCTTCCACCAGTCAGGAACCTGGTGTCACTGAACAGTCGGCCGTGCCTGGGCCTAGACAAATTCAACCTCACTGCCTGGAGGTTAACCGCGCCATACGCGCAGACAGAGGATTGTCCCAGGGAGTGCTAAGTACCTTAGCCCATTCAAGAGCAGAGTCAACTAATCAGAGCTACAGTAGGATCGCCCGCATATTCCAGGATTGGTGTGTGAGAAACCAACGCGATCCGGATAGAAACTCAGTTCTGGAGTTCCTACAGAAGGGCCTAGAGAGAGAGGACTAGCAGTGTCTACCCTGAAAGTCCAAGTCTCAGCTCTATCTGCTCTCCTGGAGACACGTCTGGCACTAGATCCTCTAGTCAAGCAGTTCCTAAGGGGGGCTGCCAGGCTCTGCCCCCAGGTACGGCCCCCTGTTCCCAGGTGGGACCTGGCCGCGGTTCTACAAGGCCTCTGCTCCCCCCTTTCAAACCTTTACCTGAAGTGGACTGGAAGTACCTATCATACAAAGTGGCTTTCCTGTTGGCAATAACCTCCGCCAAGAGAGTTGGTGAACTACAGGCCTTAGCGGCCGCTGAACCTTTTACTACTTACGTATTTACCTAGACTGTACAGCACCAATCCGAAGAGCAGAGAATCTTCTGGTCAATGTGTTTGGCCACAATAGAGGCGCTAAAGCATCAAAGACCACCCTGTCAAGATGGATCAGAGAAGCCATCAGTTGTTCCCTACGGGCTCAGGGGCTTCCTGTTCCAGAATTTATCCGTGCCCATACCACCCGAGCAGTAGCAACATCATGGGCAGAGACCCAGTGTCTTTCCTTAGAGCAGATATGTGCTGCAGCCTCTTGGAGCTCACAGCTAACTTTTGCCAAGCACTACAGGCTGGACTGGCGTACGACAGAGTCAACTGCCTTTGGACACTCTGTTTTGGCATCAGCTTGCCAAGATGGCCCACGCTAGTGGAAATAATACTTGCTAAATCCCCAGTTGTGCTGCTGTTGGGCGTAGGGGGAAAGAAAGATTATGAATGATCTGTTTTCCCTTAGCCCAAACAGCAGCACAAGACTCCCTCCCTAGGAGGTACTGTTGTACAGATTTTGTGTATGTGTGTAGCTCTTGGCATAAATTGCTCTTTGTATATCATACTTGTTACTAACACAAGGGGGAGCAGGTCTTCCGGCCTCTTATAGGGGTCAAAGCTGTTAGGTAATTAAATATTCCACCTGTCCTAACAGCTCATAGGGACAGGAATACCCCAGTTGTGCTGCTGTTTGGGCGTAGGGGGATTATCATTCATAATCTTTCTTTCTCTCCGCTAAATTTGAACGATCAGGAAAGATCAGATCCCGATCGGCATTCAAGCAAATTTCCCGATTACAATTGGGATCAGCTGGGAAATGATCGGAAATCGCATTTTGAAATCTCAAGATCGGCTCGACCCTAAAATTGACTTTTCCCATAGAGAAGCATTGACTAGAGTTGAGCGATCGGGATTCGGATAGATTGGATCCCGATCGGTGATCAAGCAACTTCCACGATTGGGATTGGCTGGAAAATGATCAGAAATTGGATTTTAAAATCGATCCTGAAATCTCAAGATCGGCTCAACCCCAGTCACCACTGTTTCCAACGCAGTCAGAATTATTTTCTCTGGCCTCCATTGTTCCCAGGGAAAGTTAGTTTCTGCACTCAATATGCTTTTCAGGCTCCCTAGTGTCATGTGGGCGGTCCCAGACTATCTGCTCCAGTCCATGACCCCAGCCCACCTGACAGTAGAGAGCCCAATTAGCATATTGGGTACAGAAACTAACAGCATTGACTGGTCAGGTTATGGCAGGGGCTGGAGACAAAACTGCAACTGTGCAGAATGCAAAATCCATTGAAGGAAGCAGAGTTGGGGTTAGTGACGGGGGTGAAGGTCCCCTTTAAAGGGAATGTGTAGCCAGAAAATAACCTTTTTTTTTTATCAAATTTTATGTTAAACATTTTTTTAAAGAATTTTTTAGTGAGGTTTTTAAAAAAAATCCAAGTGATGGGAATTTTCCGGATATTCTTCTGTCACTTTAACTCTTTGATTTCTCTGCTGTTTCGCTTCTCCTCTAGTTCTGTTAATATCAATGCTCCAAGGTGAGAAATCAGACGACAATAAGTCAGAGTTTATTATATTTATTACATTGTAACAACAGTAAGTCCCATAGACAGTGACAAAACGCAGGAGGCAACGCAGCTATATAGGGCAGACCCGCAGGCTATATAGGATCCAGCAAGGGGGCTCCAGCTCTTCATGAAACCTATCGCAGATATTGGCTCTTTATCGCCCACCAAACCCTGCAAGCTGAATTCTGGAATCCCTCAAACTCTTGTAGTCAAAAATATTCCAAAAAGTTGAAACAAAGAGAAAAATGTAAATATTAGGAATTTCCTAGAATGTGCTTGAGATATAAGGATTGATACGCAGTGGCAGAGCAGGGGGCGCAGTGGCACCTCATCTCCCATGGCCGGGTGACCCATTGGCACCCATGGGCTAAGGCACTAGGAGGTCATCAATGACAAATAAATACTTCAAGGTTCACATTATGTCTTAGGTCTCCAAACTTTGACTCTCCAGTTGTTGGAAAAAATACAACTCCCAGCTCGCGACTGTCAGGGCGTGTTAGGAATTGTAGTTTCTCAACCACTGGAGAGTCACAGGTTGGAGGCTACTGACGTAAAGGGTGGCACGTGACATCATCGGTGGTGTGTTCAAGGACCCAGGAGCATCTCACTCCACCTCTCGATATGGTCAGGATTATCTCTAGGTCTTAATTGAAGGATCTTTGTTTTTTGATGGGGAGTTTTGATCATGAACGGAGGAACCACCAGTAGAGTGTATGGTGTTGGACGAACCATAGGCAGAACCGCCAGAGTTGACATTACTATTCGGATAAGAATTGGAGCCTGAGCCTGAAGCTGGTACTGGTACTGGGCCATTGTAAACATGAGTAGATGAACCACCAGTGGAGTGCACGGTGGTGGAAGTGCTGTTATTGCCATTACTACTTACATAAGATCCCGAGCCTGAGCCTGGGACTGGGACTGCACCACTGGAAACATAAGTGGATGAACCACTGGTAGAGAGTATGGTGGTGGAAGTGTTACTGCTGCCATTACTACTGGCGTAAGAGCCTGGGACTGGGACTGGGCCTGGACCAGTGGATGAACCACCAGTAGAGTGTACGGTGGTGGAAGTGCTGTTATTGCTATTACTACTTGCGTAAGAGCCTGAGCCTGGGACTGGGACTGGACCAGTGGATGAACCACCAGTGGAGTGTACGGTGGTGGAAGTGTTATTGTTGCCATTACTATTCACGTAAGAGCCCGACCCTGATCCTGGGACTGGTACTGGACCACTGGAAACATGAGTGGGTGAACCATTGGCAGAATGTACGGCGGTGGACCCACTATTGTTATTATTACCAGTCATAGAAGAGCTGGAGCCAGATACTGGACCACTGTGGATGGTTGAAGAGTTGCTGCTGGTTCCAGTAAGGGTATTGGAGGAATTTGGGTTATGAACTGAGCTACTGGTGGAGGAACTAGTAGTGTCAGGGCCAGAAGCAGCCCCAGCATTACTATTACTGGAAGAACTGGCAGAACCAGCATTGAAGGCGAGTCCCACATTATTGCACAGCTCGGTGTTGCAGCAAAAGATGATATATGAGTTAGGTTCTTGGCAGCTGGAGACACAATCTCTGGTCTGCTTCATTTGTCCATCTGAAAAACAAAACGTGATGAGACGTCCGTCATACTAGAATATTACACAACTTGTAGGACATCTTTGCAAAATTCTTGAAATTTGGTAAAAAATGAGTCCTGGAGCCAGGAAGGTCTGGATAAATTTATACGAGGGGGAGCCGACAGGTTACTTATGTAGGGCTAAAACAAGACATGTCCAACATTTCAACCAAGACTGAAGGGACAAGTGAAGGGGATAAATCTTCTATACAATTTCAAAAGTATGAATGTTATTTTGCTGTAAAAAAAAAAAAAAAAAGGCATCTAAGCTGTTAGCTCCTGGAGTAGGCTATTCCACAGATTCACAATGTTTACACCGCTGAGGTAGGCTATTCCATAAGTCCACAGCTCTTACACTCCTAGGTTAGGCTATTCCACAAATTCACAGCTCTTACACCCCTGGAGTAGGCTATTCTACATAATCACAGATCTTACACCCCTGGGGTAGGCTATTCCACAGATTCACAGTTTACACTCCTGGGGTAGGCCATTCCATAAGTTCACAGCTCTTACACCCCTGGAGTAGAATATTCCATAAGTCCACAGCTCTTACACTCCTAGGTTAGGCTATTCCACAGATTCACATCTTTTACACCCCTGGAGTAGGCTATTTCATAGATTCACAGCTCTTACACCCCTGGAGTAGGCTATTTCATAGATTCACAGCTCTTACACCCCTGGAGTAGGCTATTTCATAGATTCACAGCTCTTACACCCCTGGAGTAGGCTATTTCATAGATTCACAGCTCTTACACCCCTGGAGTAGGCTATTTCATAGATTCACAGCTCTTACACCCCTGGAGTAGGCTATTTCATAGATTCACAGCTCTTACACCCCTGGAGTAGGCTATTTCATAGATTCACAGCTCTTACACCCCTGGAGTAGGCTATTTCATAGATTCACAGCTCTTACACCCCTGGAGTAGGCTATTTCATAGATTCACAGCTCTTACACCCCTGGAGTAGGCTATTTCATAGATTCACAGCTCTTACACCCCTGGAGTAGGCTATTCCACAGATTCACAGCTTTTACACCCCTGGAGTAGGCTATTCCATAGATTCACAGCTCGTACACCCCTGGAGTAGGCTATTCCCCAGATTCACAGCTCGTACACCCCTGGAGTAGGCTATTCCCCAGATTCACAGCTCGTACACCCCTGGAGTAGGCTATTCCCCAGATTCACAGCTCGTACACCCCTGGAGTAGGCTATTCCCCAGATTCACAGCTCGTACACCCCTGGAGTAGGCTATTCCCCAGATTCACAGCTCGTACACCCCTGGAGTAGGCTATTCCCCAGATTCACAGCTCGTACACCCCTGGAGTAGGCTATTCCCCAGATTCACAGCTCGTACACCCCTGGAGTAGGCTATTCCCCAGATTCACAGCTCTTACACCCCTGGAGTAGGCTATTCCCCAGATTCACAGCTCGTACACCCCTGGAGTAGGCTATTCCCCAGATTCACAGCTCGTACACCCCTGGAGTAGGCTATTTCATAGATTCACAGCTCTTACACCCCTGGAGTAGGCTATTTCATAGATTCACAGCTCTTACACCCCTGGAGTAGGCTATTCCCCAGATTCACAGCTCGTACACCCCTGGAGTAGGCTATTCCCCAGATTCACAGCTCTTACACCCCTGGGGTAGGTTATTCGTTTAGTGCACAGCTTTTACTATTGTCTGCTCTTGAAATTAAGTTAGAGTCCTTAAGTCATCAACCGGTCACTGACCTCGGCCCTGGTCAAGTTTTATAGGAAACGTGACAACCACTCTGGTCACTCTGTCCCATCACCCATAGAGGTTGTCACTCCTTTCTGTCTACAAAAATACATTCAATGGGAGCTCTGCTTGGGTGGGAGACCTGCCGAGAAAGGACTTGTTGGGACCCAATGCTTGCCTTATGGTCTCCATACAAGACCTTAAAAAAATCAACACTACTTGTCCCTGCAGGGTGACATCCAGAGGTCCCCTCCTACAGGGCACAGTATGGGGGTTCTGTATCATGTAACATCTCCAGGCCGAGGAATCTACAACTCAAAATGAAGCCTATGGAGAAGACCTCTGCCTTGCTAACTGTGTCAGTATCTTCTCTAGGTCACTGTGTAAAGCGCCTGCACCACTCACCTTTATTGGTCAGGTACATGGCGCAGCCTGTGTTCCCCTCTGGGCAGTTTTTCTTCTGGCAATTTGCAGGATTCCCATCGTCATCACAATGAAAACACGTCAAGGCCTGAGCTGTACAAAGAAAGAAGCGGTATGTATGAGGAGAATCTATGAAGAGGTATGTATGAGGAGAATCTATGAAGCGGTATGTATGAGGAGAATCTATGAAGCGGTATGTATGAGGAGAATCTATGAAGAGGTATGTATGAGGAGAATCTATGAAGCGGTATGTATGAGGAGAATCTATGAAGAGGTATGTATGAGGAGAATCTATGAAGAGGTATGTATGAGGAGAATCTATGAAGAGGTATGTATGAGGAGAATCTATGAAGAGGTATGTATGAGGAGAATCTATGAAGAGGTATGTATGAGGAGAATCTATGAAGAGGTATGTATGAGGAGAATCTATGAAGAGGTATGTATGAGGAGAATCTATGAAGAGGTATGTATGAGGAGAATCTATGAAGAGGTATGTATGAGGAGAATCTATGAAGAGGTATGTATGAGGAGAATCTATGAAGAGGTATGTATGAGGAGAATCTATGAAGAGGTATGTATGAGGAGAATCTATGAAGAGGTATGTATGAGGAGAATCTATGAAGAGGTATGTATGGGGAGAATCTATGAAGCGGTATGTATGAGGAGAATCTATGAAGCGGTATGTATGAGGAGAATCTATGAAGCGGTATGTATGAGGAGAATCTATGAAGAGGTATGTATGAGGAGAATCTATGAAGAGGTATGTATGAGGAGAATCTATGAAGAGGTATGTATGAGGAGAATCTATGAAGCGGTATGTATGAGGAGAATCTATGAAGAGGTATGTATGAGGAGAATCTATGAAGAGGTATGTATGAGGAGAATCTATGAAGAGGTATGTATGAGGAGAATCTATGAAGCGGTATGTATGAGGAGAATCTATGAAGAGGTATGTATGAGGAGAATCTATGAAGCGGTATGTATGAGGAGAATCTATGAAGCGGTATGTATGAGGAGAATCTATGAAGAGGTATGTATGAGGAGAATCTATGAAGCGGTATGTATGAGGAGAATCTATGAAGAGGTATGTATGGGGAGAATCTATGAAGCGGTATGTATGAGGAGAATCTATGAAGCGGTATGTATGAGGAGAATCTATGAAGCGGTATGTATGAGGAGAATCTATGAAGAGGTATGTATGAGGAGAATCTATGAAGAGGTATGTATGAGGAGAATCTATGAAGAGGTATGTATGAGGAGAATCTATGAAGCGGTATGTATGAGGAGAATCTATGAAGAGGTATGTATGAGGAGAATCTATGAAGAGGTATGTATGAGGAGAATCTATGAAGAGGTATGTATGAGGAGAATCTATGAAGCGGTATGTATGAGGAGAATCTATGAAGAGGTATGTATGAGGAGAATCTATGAAGAGGTATGTATGAGGAGAATCTATGAAGCGGTATGTATGAGGAGAATCTATGAAGAGGTATGTATGAGGAGAATCTATGAAGAGGTATGTATGAGGAGAATCTATGAAGAGGTATGTATGAGGAGAATCTATGAAGCGGTATGTATGAGGAGAATCTATGAAGCGGTATGTATGAGGAGAATCTATGAAGAGGTATGTATGAGGAGAATCTATGAAGCGGTATGTATGAGGAGAATCTATGAAGCGGTATGTATGAGGAGAATCTATGAAGCGGTATGTATGAGGAGAATCTATGAAGCGGTATGTATGAGGAGAATCTATGAAGAGGTATGTATGAGGAGAATCTATGAAGAGGTATGTATGAGGAGAATCTATGAAGAGGTATGTATGGGGAGAATCTATGAAGAGGTATGTATGAGGAGAATCTATGAAGAGGTATGTATGAGGAGAATCTATGAAGAGGTATGTATGAGGAGAATCTATGAAGCGGTATGTATGAGGAGAATCTATGAAGCGGTATGTATGAGGAGAATCTATGAAGAGGTATGTATGAGGAGAATCTATGAAGAGGTATGTATGAGGAGAATCTATGAAGCGGTATGTATGAGGAGAATCTATGAAGAGGTATGTATGAGGAGAATCTATGAAGCGGTATGTATGAGGAGAATCTATGAAGCGGTATGTATGAGGAGAATCTATGAAGAGGTATGTATGAGGAGAATCTATGAAGAGGTATGTATGAGGAGAATCTATGAAGCGGTATGTATGAGGAGAATCTATGAAGAGGTATGTATGAGGAGAATCTATGAAGCGGTATGTATGAGGAGAATCTATGAAGAGGTATGTATGAGGAGAATCTATGAAGCGGTATGTATGAGGAGAATCTATGAAGCGGTATGTATGAGGAGAATCTATGAAGAGGTATGTATGAGGAGAATCTATGAAGAGGTATGTATGAGGAGAATCTATGAAGAGGTATGTATGAGGAGAATCTATGAAGAGGTATGTATGAGGAGAATCTATGAAGAGGTATGTATGAGGAGAATCTATGAAGAGGTATGTATGAGGAGAATCTATGAAGAGGTATGTATGAGGAGAATCTATGAAGCGGTATGTATGAGGAGAATCTATGAAGCGGTATGTATGAGGAGAATCTATGAAGAGGTATGTATGGGGAGAATCTATGAAGAGGTATGTATGAGGAGAATCTATGAAGAGGTATGTATGAGGAGAATCTATGAAGAGGTATGTATGAGGAGAATCTATGAAGAGGTATGTATGAGGAGAATCTATGAAGAGGTATGTATGAGGAGAATCTATGAAGCGGTATGTATGAGGAGAATCTATGAAGAGGTATGTATGAGGAGAATCTATGAAGAGGTATGTATGAGGAGAATCTATGAAGAGGTATGTATGAGGAGAATCTATGAAGAGGTATGTATGAGGAGAATCTATGAAGAGGTATGTATGAGGAGAATCTATGAAGAGGTATGTATGAGGAGAATCTATGAAGAGGTATGTATGAGGAGAATCTATGAAGCGGTATGTATGAGGAGAATCTATGAAGCGGTATGTATGAGGAGAATCTATGAAGAGGTATGTATGAGGAGAATCTATGAAGAGGTATGTATGAGGAGAATCTATGAAGAGGTATGTATGAGGAGAATCTATGAAGAGGTATGTATGAGGAGAATCTATGAAGCGGTATGTATGAGGAGAATCTATGAAGAGGTATGTATGAGGAGAATCTATGAAGAGGTATGTATGAGGAGAATCTATGAAGAGGTATGTATGAGGAGAATCTATGAAGAGGTATGTATGAGGAGAATCTATGAAGCGGTATGTATGAGGAGAATCTATGAAGAGGTATGTATGAGGAGAATCTATGAAGCGGTATGTATGAGGAGAATCTATGAAGCGGTATGTATGAGGAGAATCTATGAAGCGGTATGTATGAGGAGAATCTATGAAGAGGTATGTATGAGGAGAATCTATGAAGCGGTATGTATGAGGAGAATCTATGAAGCGGTATGTATGAGGAGAATCTATGAAGAGGTATGTATGAGGAGAATCTATGAAGAGGTATGTATGAGGAGAATCTATGAAGAGGTATGTATGAGGAGAATCTATGAAGAGGTATGTATGAGGAGAATCTATGAAGCGGTATGTATGAGGAGAATCTATGAAGAGGTATGTATGAGGAGAATCTATGAAGAGGTATGTATGAGGAGAATCTATGAAGAGGTATGTATGAGGAGAATCTATGAAGAGGTATGTATGAGGAGAATCTATGAAGCGGTATGTATGAGGAGAATCTATGAAGAGGTATGTATGAGGAGAATCTATGAAGCGGTATGTATGAGGAGAATCTATGAAGCGGTATGTATGAGGAGAATCTATGAAGCGGTATGTATGAGGAGAATCTATGAAGCGGTATGTATGAGGAGAATCTATGAAGAGGTATGTATGAGGAGAATCTATGAAGCGGTATGTATGGGGAGAATCTATGAAGAGGTATGTATGGGGAGAATCTATGAAGCGGTATGTATGAGGAGAATCTATGAAGAGGTATGTATGAGGAGAATCTATGAAGAGGTATGTATGAGGAGAATCTATGAAGAGGTATGTATGAGGAGAATCTATGAAGCGGTATGTATGAGGAGAATCTATGAAGAGGTATGTATGAGGAGAATCTATGAAGAGGTATGTATGAGGAGAATCTATGAAGAGGTATGTATGAGGAGAATCTATGAAGAGGGATGTATGAGGAGAATCTATGAAGAGGTATGTATGAGGAGAATCTATGAAGAGGTATGTATGAGGAGAATCTATGAAGAGGTATGTATGAGGAGAATCTATGAAGAGGTATGTATGAGGAGAATCTATGAAGAGGTATGTATGAGGAGAATCTATGAAGAGGTATGTATGAGGAGAATCTATGAAGCGGTATGTATGAGGAGAATCTATGAAGAGGTATGTATGAGGAGAATCTATGAAGAGGTATGTATGAGGAGAATCTATGAAGAGGTATGTATGAGGAGAATCTATGAAGAGGTATGTATGAGGAGAATCTATGAAGAGGTATGTATGAGGAGAATCTATGAAGAGGTATGTATGAGGAGAATCTATGAAGAGGTATGTATGAGGAGAATCTATGAAGAGGTATGTATGAGGAGAATCTATGAAGCGGTATGTATGAGGAGAATCTATGAAGAGGTATGTATGAGGAGAATCTATGAAGAGGTATGTATGAGGAGAATCTATGAAGAGGTATGTATGAGGAGAATCTATGAAGAGGTATGTATGAGGAGAATCTATGAAGCGGTATGTATGAGGAGAATCTATGAAGAGGTATGTATGAGGAGAATCTATGAAGAGGTATGTATGAGGAGAATCTATGAAGAGGTATGTATGAGGAGAATCTATGAAGAGGTATGTATGAGGAGAATCTATGAAGAGGTATGTATGAGGAGAATCTATGAAGAGGTATGTATGAGGAGAATCTATGAAGAGGTATGTATGAGGAGAATCTATGAAGAGGTATGTATGAGGAGAATCTATGAAGAGGTATGTATGAGGAGAATCTATGAAGAGGTATGTATGAGGAGAATCTATGAAGAGGTATGTATGAGGAGAATCTATGAAGAGGTATGTATGAGGAGAATCTATGAAGAGGTATGTATGAGGAGAATCTATGAAGAGGTATGTATGAGGAGAATCTATGAAGCGGTATGTATGAGGAGAATCTATGAAGAGGTATGTATGAGGAGAATCTATGAAGCGGTATGTATGAGGAGAATCTATGAAGAGGTATGTATGAGGAGATGTGCGGCACAGCGGACACCTAGTAGTGACATCTGCTCCGTGTGGATTTTTTAACCCTTTCTTCCCCATTAGCTACAATGTAACATTATCAATAAAGTCGATACTTATGTATCTCCCTAAGATGGGGGGCCTGAAGCCGCATCCCCCAATTCCTGATCCCCCAGGCCTATGGATTGTAATCCCTGTGCTGTCCACCCCCTCTAATATCACTCTTGTGTACCCCATGGCAGTGCTGTGCTTTAGTTTCGGTACTGCAGCGCCCCCTGCGTGCACACGACTGTCACTACATCTCCAGGCTCCGCCCAGATCATTTCTCATTTCCATATTTAATGACATCAAATATTTAAAACATTAGAAGTTGTGTAATTAAGGGTGACACATCTTTAACCCCTCCTTACCCAGAGGGTACACAACGTTGTATAACCGTACAAACAATGGCTCTCCGCACCTCGGAGGTTTCGCAATGTCTTACATCAGACCTTGTGACAATAAGTCATTTCTGTTCTGTACATTCGCTATGTGTGTGCCGTGTCGTTAGCTGTAATATAGGCTGTCACCCAGCTTTTCCAAGCACCTCCATGACTATACAGTGAATTAGCTCCTCCTCACTATTCCTGTATAATCTGGAAAATGTGACTTTCAGGGGCCTGGGAAAGATAAGTACAACCTCAATAACAGTTACAAAGGTGGCCATATTGGTCCTCACCCAGCTTTCCTAGATCATGAAGCGCTCAAATTTATCCCGATACCAATTCAATAGCTTGACAGACTGCAATTCATAAGACAGCCACTAGATGGCCACATGGAGAGACATATGGAATATTTTCTTATTAAACAATATTGACAAATCATGTTGTCTTGAAAAGCCGATTATCTCAGATATCTGGAAGGTCCAAGAGTAAATGTGAGGAGGACACGTCTGATCTGACCCTGCTCATGTAGGATGTTATACCCAGCTGCGGCTTCCTCTGCAGTTCACACTCACATCTCACTGCTGCCACCTGCTGGTCAGTATATGTACAGCATGCTGTCCTATGGACAGGTGGAAATGTCCAACACACCTAGCAGCAGAGCCACATGTCAGCCGAGACATTACGGTAATCTGTGGCTGACTGAAGACTTGTGAATGCAGCTCTGGATGTGATTGGGTATAGGATATGATAACAGCAGAATTGTGAATGCAGCTCTGGATGTGATTGGGGTATAGGATATGATAACAGAAGAATTGTGAATGCAGCTCTGGATGTGATTGGGGTATAGGATATGATAACAGAAGAATTGTGAATGCAGCTCTGGATGTGATTGGGGTATAGGATATGATAACAGCAGAATTGTGAATGCAGCTCTGGATGTGATTGGGGTATAGGATATGATAACAGCAGAATTGTGAATGCAGCTCTGGATGTGATTGGGGTATAGGATATGATAACAGCAGAATTGTGAATGCAGCTCTGGATGTGATTGGGGTATAGGATATGATAACAGCAGAATTGTGAATGCAGCTTTGGATGTGATTGGGGTATAGGATATGATAACAGCAGAATTGTGAATGCAGCTCTGGATGTGATTGGGGTATAGGATATGATAACAGCAGAATTGTGACTGCAGCTCTGGATGTGATTGGGGTATAGGATATGATAACAGCAGAATTGTGAATGCAGCTTTGGATGTGATTGGGGTATAGGATATGATAACAGCAGAATTGTGACTGCAGCTCTGGATGTGATTGGGGTATAGGATATGATAACAGCAGAATTGTGAATGCAGCTCTGGATGTGATTGGAGTATAGGATATGATAACAGCAGAATTGTGAATGCAGCTCTGGATGTGATTGGAGTATAGGATATGATAACAGCAGAATTGTGAATGCAGCTCTGGATGTGATTGGAGTATAGGATATGATAACAGCAGAATTGTGAATGCAGCTTTGGATGTGATTGGGGTATAGGATATGATAACAGCAGAATTGTGACTGCAGCTCTGGATGTGATTGGGGTATAGGATATGATAACAGCAGAATTGTGAATGCAGCTCTGGATGTGATTGGAGTATAGGATATGATAACAGCAGAATTGTGAATGCAGCTCTGGATGTGATTGGAGTATAGGATATGATAACAGCAGAATTGTGAATGCAGCTCTGGATGTGATTGGAGTATAGGATATGATAACAGCAGAATTGTGACTGCAGCTCTGGATGTGATTGGGGTATAGGATATGATAACAGCAGAATTGTGAATGCAGCTCTGGATGTGATTGGGGTATAGGATATGATAACAGCAGAATTGTGAATGCAGCTTTGGATGTGATTGGGGTATAGGATATGATAACAGAAGAATTGTGAATGCAGCTCTGGATGTGATTGGGGTATAGGATATGATAACAGCAGAATTGTGACTGCAGCTCTGGATGTGATTGGGGTATAGGATATGATGTTGCGGGACCGGTCACCCTGTACTCAGATTATGGCCATGAAACACTGGACTGCTCTATTACATTTTATGGGGGGATATTTAACCCTTTCTTCCCCATTAACTACAATGTAACAACATCAATAAAGTCAATACATGTATTTCCCTAAAATGGGGTGGGAAGAGCTGAAACCCCCAATTCTTGTACCCCCAGGCCTATGGATTGTGATCCCTGCACTGTCGCCCCCTCTAATATCACTCTTGTGAACCCCATGGCAGTGCCGTGCTTTAGTTTCAGTACTGCAGCGCCCCCTGCGTGCACACGACTGTCACTACATCTCCAGGCTCCGCCCAGATCATTTCTCATTTCCATATTTAATGACATCAAATATTTAAAACATTAGAAGTTGTGTAATTAAGGGTGACACATCTTTAACCCCTCCTTACCCAGAGGGTACACAACGTTGTATAACCGTACAAACAATGGCTCTCCGCACCTCGGAGGTTTCGCAACGTCTTACATCAGACCTTGTGACAATAAGTCATTTCTGTTCTGTACATTCGCTATGTGTGTGCCGTGTCGTTAGCTGTAATGTAGGCTGTCACCCAGCTTTTCCAAGCACCTCCATGACTATACAGTGAATTAGCTCCTCCTCACTATTCCTGTATAATCTGGCAAATGTGACTTTCAGGGGCCTGGGAAAGATAAGTACAACCTCAATAACAGTTACAAAGGTGGCCATATTGGTCCTCACCCAGCTTTCCCAGATCCTGACATTTGTCTCCCCATCTGTGATTCAGAATATGAATCATCCTGATTGACCTGGTCTATTCCTTTACATTTCTCCATGTAATGCCTGATTCGACCTATAGGGGCTGCTATGGGGTAAATGAGGAGCCAATGGCTGAGCCAGGAAACTGCGGAGAAATTCTCACCAGATAATCAAAGGTTAATCAATAAAATCTCAAGAAATTGTCTTTAGTGTCGATCTCTGACATCTCCCTAATGTATAATTCACTGCACTGACACTGAATCCATCAATATATCTGTCTACTCCAATCACATCCAAAGCAGCACTAACAGGATAGCCAGGAGTCAGGGCATGCACTAGCTCTATGGGCACCAACTGGGGCATCCAAACAGGGCAGTACAACAATAGGTATAGCAAGGACTCAGGACTAGGAGCAGAAGTACTACAAGTACCAGGAAGAACATCCTTCAGGCAGGGTAGGAACCTCGTCCAGAATAACCAGGAGTTAGGCCCAGGTGTAGAACTACAAGTACCAGGCAGAGCATACAATGTGTAAGGAGAGAGAATGGTCAGATATAGCCACATGTCAGGGCCAGGTGTAGAACTACAAGTACCAGGTAGAACATACAATGTGTAAGGAGAGAGAATGGTCAGATATAGCCACATGTCAGGGCCAGGTGTAGTACTACAAGTACCAGGCAGAGCATACAATGTGTAAGGAGAGAGAATGGTCAGATATAGCCACATGTCAGGGCCAGGTGTAGTACTACAAGTACCAGGCAGAGCATACAATGTGTAAGTAGAGAGCATGGTCAGATATAGCCACATGTCAGGGCCAGGTGTAGTACTACAAGTACCAGGCAGAGCATACAATGTGTAAGTAGAGAGCATGGACAGATATAGCCACATGTCAGGGCCAGGTGTAGTACTACAAGTACCAGGCGGAGCATACAATGTGTAAGTAGAGAGCATGGTCAGATATAGCCACATGTCAGAACCAGGTGTAGTACTACAAGTACCAGGCAGAGCATACAATGTGTAAGTAGAGAGCATGGACAGATATAGCCACATGTCAGGGCCAGGTGTAGTACTACAAGTACCAGGCAGAGCATACAATGTGTAAGTAGAGAGCATGGTCAGATATAGCCACATGTCAGGGCCAGGTGTAGTACTACAAGTACCAGGCAGAGCATACAATGTGTAAGTAGGGAGCATGGTCAGATATATCCACATGTCAGGGCCAGGTGTAGTACTACAAGTACCAGGCAGAGCATACAATGTGTAAGTAGAGAGTATGGTCAGATATATCCACATGTCAGGGCCAGGTGTAGTACTACAAGTACCAGGCAGAGCATACAATGTGTAAGTAGAGGACATGGTCAGATATAGCCACATGTCAGGGCCAGGTGTAGTACTACAAGTACCAGGCAGAGCATACAATGTGTAAGTAGAGAGCATGGTCAGATATAGCCACATGTCAGGGCCAGGTGTAGTACTACAAGTACCAGACAGAGCATACAATGTGTAAGTAGGGAGCATGGTCAGATATAGCCACATGTCAGGGCCAGGTGTAGTACTACAAGTACCAGGCAGAGCATACAATGGGTAAGTAAAGAGCATGGTCAGATATAGCCACATGTCAGGCCCAGGTGTAGTACTACAAGTACCAGGCAGAGCATACAATGTGTAAGTACAGAGCATGGTCAGATATAGCCACATGTCAGGGCCAGGTGTAGTACTACAAGTACCAGGCAGAGTATACAATGTGTAAGGAGAGAGTATGGTCAGATATGGCCACATGTCAGGGCCAGGTGTAGTACTACAAGTACCAGGCAGAGCATACAATGTGTAAGTACAGAGCATGGTCAGATATATCCACATGTCAGGGCCAGGTGTAGTACTACAAGTACCAGACAGAGCATACAATGTGTAAGTAGAGAGTATGGTCAGATATAGCCACATGTCAGGGCCAGGTGTAGCACTACAAGTACCAGGCAGAGCATACAATGTGTAAGGAGAGAGAATGGTCACATATAGCCACATGTCAGGGCCAGGTGTAGTACTACAAGTACCAGACAGAGCATACAATGTGTAAGGAGAGAGAATGTTCACATATAGCCACATGTCAGGGCCAGGTGTAGTACTACAAGTACCAGGCAGAGCATACAATGTGTAAGGAGAGAGAATGTTCACATATAGCCACATGTCAGGGCCAGGTGTAGTACTACAAGTACCAGGCAGAGCATACAATGTGTAAGTAGAGAGCATGGTCAGATATAGCCACATGTCAGGGCCAGGTGTAGTACTACAAGTACCAGGCAGAGCATACAATGTGTAAGTAGGGAGCATGGTCAGATATAGCCACATGTCAGGGCCAGGTGTAGTACTACAAGTACCAGGCAGAGCATACAATGTGTAAGTAGAGAGCATGGTCAGATATAGCCACATGTCAGGGCCAGGTGTAGTACTACAAGTACCAGGCAGAGCATACAATGTGTAAGTAGAGAGCATGGACAGATATAGCCACATGTCAGGGCCAGGTGTAGTACTACAAGTACCAGGCAGAGCATACAATGGGTAAGTACAGAGCATGGTCAGATATAGCCACATGTCAGAACCAGGTGTAGTACTACAAGTACCAGGCAGAGCATACAATGTGTAAGGAGAGAGCATGGTCAGATACAGCCACATGTCAGGGCCAGGTGTAGTACTACAAGTACCAGGCAGAGCATACAATGTGTAAGTAGAGAGCATGGTCAGATATAGCCACATGTCAGGGCCAGGTGTAGTACTACAAGTACCAGGCAGAGCATACAATGTGTAAGTAGAGAGCATAGTCAGATATAGCCACATGTCAGAACCAGGTGTAGTACTACAAGTACCAGGCAGAGCATACAATGTGTAAGTACGGAGCATGGTCAGATATAGCCACATGTCAGGGCCAGGTGTAGCACTACAAGTACCAGACAGAGCATACAATGTGTAAGTAGGGAGCATGGTCAGATATAGCCACATGTCAGGGCCAGGTGTAGTACTACAAGTACCAGGCAGAGCATACAATGTGTAAGTAGAGAGCATGGTCAGATATAGCCACATGTCAGGGCCAGGTGTAGTACTACAAGTACCAGGCAGAGCATACAATGTGTAAGTAGAGAGCATAGTCAGATATAGCCACATGTCAGGGCCAGGTGTAGTACTACAAGTACAAGGCAGAGCATCCAATGTGTAAGGAGAGAGCATGGACAGATATAGCCACATGTCAGGGCCAGGTGTAGTACTACAAGTACCAGGCAGAGCATACAATGTGTAAGTAGGGAGCATGGTCAGATATAGCCACATGTCAGAACCAGGTGTAGTACTACAAGTACCAGGCAGAGCATACAATGTGTAAGTAGAGAGCATGGTCAGATATAGCCACATGTCAGGGCCAGGTGTAGTACTACAAGTACCAGGCAGAGCATACAATGTGTAAGTAGAGAGCATGGACAGATATAGCCACATGTCAGGGCCAGGTGTAGTACTACAAGTACCCGGCAGAGCATACAATGTGTAAGTAGGGAGCATGGTCAGATATATCCACATGTCAGGGCCAGGTGTAGTACTACAAGTACCAGGCAGAGCATACAATGTGTAAGTAGAGAGCATGGTCAGATATAGCCACATGTCAGGGCCAGGTGTAGTACTACAAGTACCAGGCAGAGCATACAATGTGTAAGGAGAGAGCATGGTCAGATATGGCCACATGTCAGGGCCAGGTGTAGTACTACAAGTACCAGGCAGAGCATACAATGGGTAAGTAGAGAGCATGGACAGATATAGCCACATGTCAGGGCCAGGTGTAGTACTACAAGTACCAGGCAGAGCATACAATGTGTAAGGAGAGAATATGGTCAGATATAGCCACATGTCAGGGCCAGGTGTAGTACTACAAGTACCAGGCAGAGCATACAATGTGTAAGGAGAGAGAATGGTCAGATATATCCACATGTCAGGGCCAGGTGTAGTACTACAAGGACCAGGCAGAGCATACAATGTGTAAGTAGAGAGCATGGTCAGATATAGCCACATGTCAGGGCCAGGTGTAGTACTACAAGTACTTGGCAGAGCATACAATGTGTAAGTACAGAGCATGGTCAGATATAGCCACATGTCAGGGCCAGGTGTAGTACTACAAGTACCAGGCAGAGCATACAATGTGTAAGTACGGAGCATGGTCAGATATAGCCACATGTCAGGGCCAGGTGTAGCACTACAAGTACCAGGCAGAGCATACAATGTGTAAGTAGGGAGCATGGTCAGATATATCCACATGTCAGGGCCAGGTGTAGTACTACAAGTACCAGGCAGAGCATACAATGTGTAAGTACGGAGCATGGTCAGATATAGCCACATGTCAGAACCAGGTGTAGCACTACAAGTACCAGGCAGAGCATACAATGTGTAAGTACGGAGCATGGTCAGATATAGCCACATGTCAGGGCCAGGTGTAGTACTACAAGTACCAGGCAGAGCATACAATGTGTAAGGAGAGAGTATGGTCAGATATAGCCACATGTCAGGGCCAGGTGTAGTACTACAAGTACCAGGCAGAGCATACAATGTGTAAGGAGAGAGCATGGTCAGATATAGCCACATGTCAGGGCCAGGTGTAGTACTATAAGTACCAGGCAGAGCATACAATGTGTAAGTACGGAGCATGGTCAGATATAGCCACATGTCAGGGCCAGGTGTAGTACTACAAGTACAAGGCAGAGCATCCAATGTGTAAGGAGAGAGCATGGACAGATATAGCCACATGTCAGGGCCAGGTGTAGTACTACAAGTACCAGGCAGAGCATACAATGTGTAAGTAGGGAGCATGGTCAGATATAGCCACATGTCAGAACCAGGTGTAGTACTACAAGTACCAGGCAGAGCATACAATGTGTAAGTAGAGAGCATGGTCAGATATAGCCACATGTCAGGGCCAGGTGTAGTACTACAAGTACAAGGCAGAGCATCCAATGTGTAAGGAGAGAGCATGGACAGATATAGCCACATGTCAGGGCCAGGTGTAGTACTACAAGTACCAGGCAGAGCATACAATGTGTAAGTAGGGAGCATGGTCAGATATAGCCACATGTCAGAACCAGGTGTAGTACTACAAGTACCAGGCAGAGCATACAATGTGTAAGTAGAGAGCATGGTCAGATATAGCCACATGTCAGGGCCAGGTGTAGTACTACAAGTACCAGGCAGAGCATACAATGTGTAAGTAGAGAGCATGGACAGATATAGCCACATGTCAGGGCCAGGTGTAGTACTACAAGTACCCGGCAGAGCATACAATGTGTAAGTAGGGAGCATGGTCAGATATATCCACATGTCAGGGCCAGGTGTAGTACTACAAGTACCAGGCAGAGCATACAATGTGTAAGTAGAGAGCATGGTCAGATATAGCCACATGTCAGGGCCAGGTGTAGTACTACAAGTACCAGGCAGAGCATACAATGTGTAAGGAGAGAGCATGGTCAGATATGGCCACATGTCAGGGCCAGGTGTAGTACTACAAGTACCAGGCAGAGCATACAATGGGTAAGTAGAGAGCATGGTCAGATATGGCCACATGTCAGGGCCAGGTGTAGTACTACAAGTACCAGGCAGAGCATACAATGTGTAAGGAGAGAGCATGGTCAGATATGGCCACATGTCAGGGCCAGGTGTAGTACTACAAGTACCAGGCAGAGCATACAATGTGTAAGGAGAGAGCATGGACAGATACAGCCACATGTCAGGGCCAGGTGTAGTACTACAAGTACCAGGCAGAGCATACAATGTGTAAGGAGAGAGTATGGTCAGATATAGCCACATGTCAGGGCCAGGTGTAGTACTACAAGTACCAGGCAGAGCATACAATGTGTAAGTACGGAGCATGGTCAGATATAGCCACATGTCAGGGCCAGGTGTAGCACTACAAGTACCAGGCAGAGCATACAATGTGTAAGTAGGGAGCATGGTCAGATATATCCACATGTCAGGGCCAGGTGTAGTACTACAAGTACCAGACAGAGCATACAATGTGTAAGTACGGAGCATGGTCAGATATAGCCACATGTCAGGGCCAGGTGTAGTACTACAAGTACCAGGCAGAGCATACAATGTGTAAGTACGGAGCATGGTCAGATATAGCCACATGTCAGAACCAGGTGTAGCACTACAAGTACCAGGCAGAGCATACAATGTGTAAGTACGGAGCATGGTCAGATATAGCCACATGTCAGAGCCAGGTGTAGTACTACAAGTACCAGGCAGAGCATACAATGTGTAAGGAGAGAGCATGGTCAGATATGGCCACATGTCAGGGCCAGGTGTAGTACTACAAGTACCAGGCAGAGCATACAATGGGTAAGTAGAGAGCATGGACAGATATAGCCACATGTCAGGGCCAGGTGTAGTACTACAAGTACCAGGCAGAGCATACAATGTGTAAGTAGAGAGCATGGTCAGATATAGCCACATGTCAGGGCCAGGTGTAGTACTACAAGTACCAGGCAGAGCATACAATGTGTAAGGAGAGAGTATGGTCAGATATAGCCACATGTCAGGGCCAGGTGTAGTACTACAAGTACCAGGCAGAGCATACAATGTGTAAGGAGAGAGCATGGTCAGATATAGCCACATGTCAGGGCCAGGTGTAGTACTACAAGTACCAGGCAGAGCATACAATGTGTAAGTACTGAGCATGGTCAGATATAGCCACATGTCAGGGCCAGGTGTAGTACTACAAGTACCAGGCAGAGCATACAATGTGTAAGTAGAGAGCATGGTCAGATATAGCCACATGTCAGGCCCAGGTGTAGTACTACAAGTACCAGGCAGAGCATACAATGTGTAAGTAGAGAGCATGGTCAGATATAGCCACATGTCAGGCCCAGGTGTAGTACTACAAGTACCAGGCAGAGCATACAATGTGTAAGGAGAGAGCATGGTCAGATATAGCCACATGTCAGGGCCAGGTGTAGTACTACAAGTACCAGGCAGAGCATACAATGTGTAAGTAGGGAGCATGGTCAGATATAGCCACATGTCAGGGCCAGGTGTAGCACTACAAGTACCAGACAGAGCATACAATTTGTAAGTAGAGAGCATGGTCAGATATATCCACATGTCAGGGCCAGGTGTAGTACTACAAGTACCAGGCAGAGCATCCAATGTGTAAGGAGAGAGCATGGACAGATATAGCCACATGTCAGGACCAGGTGTAGTACTACAAGTACCAGGCAGAGCATACAATGTGTAAGTAGGGAGCATGGTCAGATATAGCCACATGTCAGGGTCAGGTGTAGTACTACAAGTACCAGGCAGAGCATACAATGTGTAAGTAGAGAGCATGGTCAGATATGGCCACATGTCAGGGCCAGGTGTAGTACTACAAGTACCAGGCAGAGCATACAATGTGTAAGGAGAGAGCATGGACAGATATAGCCACATGTCAGGGCCAGGTGTAGTACTACAAGTACCAGGCAGAGCATACAATGTGTAAGTAAAGGACATGGTCAGATATAGCCACATGTCAGGGCCAGGTGTAGTACTACAAGTACCAGGCAGAGCATACAATGTGTAAGGAGAGAGCATGGTCAGATATAGCCACATGTCAGGCCCAGGTGTAGTACTACAAGTACCAGGCAGAGCATACAATGTGTAAGGAGAGAGCATGGTCAGATATAGCCACATGTCAGGCCCAGGTGTAGTACTACAAGTACCAGGCAGAGCATACAATGTGTAAGTAGGGAGCATGGTCAGATATAGCCACATGTCAGGGCCAGGTGTAGCACTACAAGTACCAGGCAGAGCATACAATGTGTAAGTACGGAGCATGGTCAGATATATCCACATGTCAGGGCCAGGTGTAGTACTACAAGTACCAGGCAGAGCATACAATGTGTAAGGAGAGAGTATGGTCAGATATAGCCACATGTCAGGGCCAGGTGTAGTACTACAAGTACCAGGCAGAGCATACAATGTGTAAGTACGGAGCATGGTCAGATATAGCCACATGTCAGGGCCAGGTGTAGTACTACAAGTACCAGGCAGAGCATACAATGTGTAAGTAGAGAGCATGGTCAGATATGGCCACATGTCAGGGCCAGGTGTAGTACTACAAGTACCAGGCAGAGCATACAATGTGTAAGTAGAGAGCATGGTCAGATATAGCCACATGTCAGGGCCAGGTGTAGTACTACAAGTACCAGGCAGAGCATACAATGTGTAAGGAGAGAGCATGGTCAGATATAGCCACATGTCAGGGCCAGGTGTAGTACTACAAGTACCAGGCAGAGCATACAATGTGTAAGTAGGGAGCATGGTCAGATATAGCCACATGTCAGGGCCAGGTGTAGTACTACAAGTACCAGGCAGCGCATACAATGTGTAAGTAGAGAGCATGGACAGATATAGCCACATGTCAGGGCCAGGTGTAGTACTACAAGTACCAGGCAGAGCATACAATGTGTAAGTAGAGAGCATGGTCAGATATAGCCACATGTCAGGACCAGGTGTAGTACTACAAGTACCAGGCAGAGTATACAATGTGTAAGGAGAGAGAATGGTCAGATATAGCCACATGTCAGGGCCAGGTGTAGTACTACAAGTACCAGGCAGAGCATACAATGTGTAAGTAGAGAGCATGGTCAGATATGGCCACATGTCAGAACCAGGTGTAGTACTACAAGTACCAGGCAGAGCATACAATGTGTAAGGAGAGAGTATGGTCAGATATAGCCACATGTCAGGGCCAGGTGTAGCACTACAAGTACCAGGCAGAGCATACAATGTGTAAGTAGAGGACATGGTCAGATATATCCACATGTCAGGGCCAGGTGTAGTGCTACAAGTACCAGGCAGAGCATACAATGTGTAAGGAGAGAGCATGGTCAGATATGGCCACATGTCAGGGCCAGGTGTAGTACTACAAGTACCAGGCAGAGCATACAATGTGTAAGTACAGAGCATGGTCAGATATATCCACATGTCAGGGCCAGGTGTAGTACTACAAGTACCAGGCAGAGCATACAATGTGTAAGTAGAGAGCATGGTCAGATATAGCCACATGTCAGGGCCAGGTGTAGTACTACAAGTACCAGGCAGAGCATACAATGTGTAAGGAGAGAGCATGGTCAGATATATCCACATGTCAGGGCCAGGTGTAGTACTACAAGTACCAGGCAGAGCATACAATGTGTAAGTAGAGAGCATGGTCAGATATAGCCACATGTCAGGGCCAGGTGTAGTACTACAAGTACCAGGCAGAGCATACAATGTGTAAGGAGAGAGCATGGTCAGATATAGCCACATGTCAGAACCAGGTGTAGTACTACAAGTACCAGGCAGAGCATACAATGTGTAAGTAGAGAGCATGGTCAGATATATCCACATGTCAGGGCCAGGTGTAGTACTACAAGTACCAGGCAGAGCATACAATGTGTAAGTAGAGAGTATGGTCAGATATAGCCACATGTCAGGGCCAGGTGTAGTACTACAAGTACCAGGCAGAGCATACAATGTGTAAGTAGAGAGTATGGTCAGATATAGCCACATGTCAGGGCCAGGTGTAGTACTACAAGTACCAGGCAGAGCATACAATGTAAGTAGAGAGCATGGTCAGATATATCCACATGTCAGGGCCAGGTGTAGTACTACAAGTACCAGGCAGAGCATACAATGTGTAAGGAGAGAGCATGGTCAGATATATCCACATGTCAGGGCCAGGTGTAGTACTACAAGTACCAGGCAGAGCATACAATGTGTAAGTAGGGAGCAAGGTCAGATATAGCCACATGTCAGGGCCAGGTGTAGTACTACAAGTACCAGGCAGAGCATACAATGTGTAAGGAGAGAGCATGGTCAGATATATCCACATGTCAGGGCCAGGTGTAGTACTACAAGTACCAGGCAGAGCATACAATGTGTAAGTACGGAGCATGGTCAGATACAGCCACATGTCAGGGCCAGGTGTAGTACTACAAGTACCAGGCAGAGCATACAATGTGTAAGGAGAGAGCATGGTCAGATATAGCCACATGTCAGGGCCAGGTGTAGTACTACAAGTACCAGGCAGAGCATACAATGTGTAAGTAGAGAGCATGGTCAGATATATCCACATGTCAGGGCCAGGTGTAGTACTACAAGTACCAGGCAGAGCATACAATGTGTAAGTACGGAGCATGGTCAGATACAGCCACATGTCAGGGCCAGGTGTAGTACTACAAGTACCAGGCAGAGCATACAATGTGTAGGGAGAGAGCATGGTCAGATATAGCCACATGTCAGGGCCAGGTGTAGTACTACAAGTACCAGGCAGAGCATACAATGTGTAAGTAGGGAGCATGGTCAGATATATCCACATGTCAGGGCCAGGTGTAGTACTACAAGTACCAGGCAGAGCATACAATGTGTAGGGAGAGAGCATGGACAGATATAGCCACATGTCAGGGCCAGGTGTAGTACTACAAGTACCAGGCAGAGTATACAATGTGTAAGTAGAGAGCATAGTCAGATATAGCCACATGTCAGGACCAGGTGTAGTACTACAAGTACCAGGCAGAGCATACAATGTGTAAGTAGAGAGCATGGTCAGATATATCCACATGTCAGGGCCAGGTGTAGTACTACAAGTACCAGGCAGAGCATACAATGTGTAAGGAGAGAGCATGGTCAGATATATCCACATGTCAGGGCCAGGTGTAGTACTACAAGTACCAGGCAGAGCATACAATGTGTAAGGAGAGAGCATGGTCAGATATATCCACATGTCAGGGCCAGGTGTAGTACTACAAGTACCAGGCAGAGCATACAATGTGTAAGGAGAGAGCATGGTCAGATATAGCCACATGTCAGGGCCAGGTGTAGTACTACAAGTACCAGGCAGAGCATACAATGTGTAAGTAGGGAGCATGGTCAGATATAGCCACATGTCAGGGCCAGGTGTAGTACTACAAGTACCAGGCAGAGCATACAATGTGTAAGTAGAGAGCATAGTCAGATATATCCACATGTCAGGGCCAGGTGTAGTACTACAAGTACCAGGCAGAGCATACAATGTGTAAGTAGAGAGCATGGTCAGATATAGCCACATGTCAGGGCCAGGTGTAGTACTACAAGTACCAGGCAGAGTATACAATGTGTAAGTAGAGAGCATGGTCAGATATAGCCACATGTCAGGGCCAGGTGTAGTACTACAAGTACCAGACAGAGCATACAATGAGTAAGTAGAGGACATGGTCAGATATAGCCACATGTCAGGGCCAGGTGTAGTACTACAAGTACTTGGCAGAGCATACAATGTGTAAGTAGGGAGCATGGTCAGATATAGCCACATGTCAGGGCCAGGTGTAGTACTACAAGTACCAGGCAGAGCATGCAATGTGTAAGTAGAGAGCATGGTCAGATACAGCCACATGTCAGGACCAGGTGTAGCACTACAAGTACCAGGCAGAGCATACAATGTGTAAGTACAGAGCATGGTCAGATATAGCCACATGTCAGGGCCAGGTGTAGTACTACAAGTACCAGGCAGAGTATACAATGTGTAGGGAGAGAGCATGGTCAGATATAGCCACATGTCAGGGCCAGGTGTAGTACTACAAGTACCAGGCAGAGCATACAATGTGTAAGTAGAGAGCATAGTCAGATATAGCCACATGTCAGGGCCAGGTGTAGTACTACAAGTACCAGGCAGAGCATACAATGTAAGTAGAGAGCATGGTCAGATATATCCACATGTCAGGGCCAGGTGTAGTACTACAAGTACCAGGCAGAGCATACAATGTGTAAGTAGGGAGCATGGTCAGATACAGCCACATGTCAGGCCCAGGTGTAGTACTACAAGTACCAGGCAGAGCATACAATGTAAGTAGAGAGCATGGTCAGATATATCCACATGTCAGGGCCAGGTGTAGTACTACAAGTACCAGGCAGAGCATACAATGTGTAAGTAGAGAGCATAGTCAGATATAGCCACATGTCAGGGCCAGGTGTAGTACTACAAGTACCAGGCAGAGCATACAATGTGTAAGTAGGGAGCATGGTCAGATATTGCCACATGTCAGGGCCAGGTGTAGTACAACAAGTACCAGGCAGAGCATACAATGGGTAAGTACGGAGCATGGTCAGATATAGCCACATGTCAGGGCCAGGTGTAGTACTACAAGTACCAGGCAGAGCATACAATGTGTAAGTAGAGGACATGGTCAGATATAGCCACATGTCAGGGCCAGGTGTAGTACAACAAGTACCAGGCAGAGCATACAATGGGTAAGTACGGAGCATGGTCAGATATAGCCACATGTCAGGGCCAGGTGTAGTACTACAAGTACCAGGCAGAGCATACAATGTGTAAGTAGAGGACATGGTCAGATACAGCCACATGTCAGGACCAGGTGTAGTACTACAAGTACCAGGCAGAGTATACAATGTGTAGGGAGAGAGCATGGTCAGATATAGCCACATGTCAGGGCCAGGTGTAGTACTACAAGTACCAGGCAGAGCATACAATGTGTAAGTAGAGAGCATGGTCAGATATAGCCACATGTCAGGGCCAGGTGTAGTACAACAAGTACCAGGCAGAGCATACAATGGGTAAGTACGGAGCATGGTCAGATATAGCCACATGTCAGGGCCAGGTGTAGTACTACAAGTACCAGGCAGAGCATACAATGTGTAAGTAGAGAGCATGGTCAGATATATCCACATGTCAGGGCCAGGTGTAGTACTACAAGTACCAGGCAGAGCATACAATATGTAAGTAGAGAGCATGGTCAGATATAGCCACATGTCAGGGCCAGGTGTAGTACTACAAGTACCAGGCAGAGCATACAATGTGTAAGTACAGAGCATGGTCAGATATAGCCACATGTCAGGGCCAGGTGTAGTACTACAAGTACCAGGCAGAGCATACAATGTGTAAGTAGAGAGCATGGTCAGATATATCCACATGTCAGGGCCAGGTGTAGTACTACAAGTACCAGGCAGAGCATACAATGTGTAAGTAGAGAGCATAGTCAGATATAGCCACATGTCAGGGCCAGGTGTAGTACTACAAGTACCAGGCAGAGCATACAATGTGTAAGTAGAGAGCATGGTCAGATATATCCACATGTCAGGGCCAGGTGTAGTACTACAAGTACCAGGCAGAGCATACAATATGTAAGTAGAGAGCATAGTCAGATATAGCCACATGTCAGGGCCAGGTGTAGTACTACAAGTATCAGGCAGAGCATACAATGGGTAAGTAGAGAGCATAGTCAAATATAGCCACATGTCAGGGCCAGGTGTAGTACTACAAGTACCAGGCAGAGTATACAATGTGTAAGTACAGAGCATGGTCAGATATAGCCACATGTCAGGGCCAGGTGTAGTACTACAAGTACCAGGCAGAGCATACAATGTGTAAGTAGGGAGCATGGTCAGATATAGCCACATGTCAGGGCCAGGTGTAGTACTACAAGTACCAGGCAGAGCATACAATGGGTAAGTACGGAGCATGGTCAGATATAGCCACATGTCAGGGCCAGGTGTAGTACTACAAGTACCAGGCAGAGCATACAATGGGTAAGTAGAGAGCATAGTCAGATATAGCCACATGTCAGGGCCAGGTGTAGTACTACAAGTACCATGCAGAGCATACAATGTGTAAGTACAGAGCATGGTCAGATACAGCCACATGTCAGGGCCAGGTGTAGTACTACAAGTACCAGGCAGAGCATACAATGTGTAAGTAGGAAGCATGGTCAGATACAGCCACATGTCAGGGCCAGGTGTAGTACTACAAGTACCAGGCAGAGCATACAATGTGTAAGTAGAGAGCATAGTCAGATATAGCCACATGTCAGGGCCAGGTGTAGTACTACAAGTACCAGGCAGAGCATACAATGTGTAAGGAGAGAGCATGGTCAGATATATCCACATGTCAGGGCCAGGTGTAGTACTACAAGTACCAGGCAGAGCATACAATGTGTAAGGAGAGAGCATGGTCAGATATAGCCACATGTCAGGGCCAGGTGTAGTACTACAAGTACCAGGCAGAGCATACAATGTGTAAGTAGGAAGCATGGTCAGATACAGCCACATGTCAGGGCCAGGTGTAGTACTACAAGTACCAGGCAGAGCATACAATGTGTAAGTAGAGAGCATAGTCAGATATAGCCACATGTCAGGGCCAGGTGTAGTACTACAAGTACCAGGCAGAGCATACAATGTGTAAGGAGAGAGCATGGTCAGATATATCCACATGTCAGGGCCAGGTGTAGTACTACAAGTACCAGGCAGAGCATACAATGTGTAAGTAGGGAGCATGGTCAGATATTGCCACATGTCAGGGCCAGGTGTAGTACAACAAGTACCAGGCAGAGCATACAATGGGTAAGTACGGAGCATGGTCAGATATAGCCACATGTCAGGGCCAGGTGTAGTACTACAAGTACCAGGCAGAGCATACAATGTGTAAGTAGAGGACATGGTCAGATATAGCCACATGTCAGGGCCAGGTGTAGTACAACAAGTACCAGGCAGAGCATACAATGGGTAAGTACGGAGCATGGTCAGATATAGCCACATGTCAGGGCCAGGTGTAGTACTACAAGTACCAGGCAGAGCATACAATGTGTAAGTAGAGGACATGGTCAGATATAGCCACATGTCAGGGCCAGGTGTAGTACTACAAGTACCAGGCAGAGCATGCAATGTGTAAGTAGAGGACATGGTCAGATACAGCCACATGTCAGGACCAGGTGTAGTACTACAAGTACCAGGCAGAGTATACAATGTGTAGGGAGAGAGCATGGTCAGATATAGCCACATGTCAGGGCCAGGTGTAGTACTACAAGTACCAGGCAGAGCATACAATGTGTAAGTAGGGAGCATGGTCAGATATAGCCACATGTCAGGGCCAGGTGTAGTACTACAAGTACCAGGCAGAGCATACAATGTGTAAGTAGAGAGCATGGTCAGATATAGCCACATGTCAGGGCCAGGTGTAGTACAACAAGTACCAGGCAGAGCATACAATGGGTAAGTACGGAGCATGGTCAGATATAGCCACATGTCAGGGCCAGGTGTAGTACTACAAGTACCAGGCAGAGCATACAATGTGTAAGTAGAGAGCATGGTCAGATATATCCACATGTCAGGGCCAGGTGTAGTACTACAAGTACCAGGCAGAGCATACAATATGTAAGTAGAGAGCATAGTCAGATATAGCCACATGTCAGGGCCAGGTGTAGTACTACAAGTACCATGCAGAGCATACAATGTGTAAGTACAGAGCATGGTCAGATATAGCCACATGTCAGGGCCAGGTGTAGTACTACAAGTACCAAGCAGAGCATACAATGTGTAAGGAGAGAGCATGGTCAGATATAGCCACATGTCAGGGCCAGGTGTAGTACTACAAGTACCAGGCAGAGCATACAATGGGTAAGTAGAGAGCATAGTCAGATATAGCCACATGTCAGGGTCAGGTGTAGTACTACAAGTACCAGGCAGAGCATACAATGTGTAAGTAGAGAGCATGGTCAGATACAGCCACATGTCAGAACCAGGTGTAGTACTACAAGTACCAGGCAGAGCATACAATGTGTAAGTAGAGAGCATAGTCAGATATAGCCACATGTCAGGGCCAGGTGTAGTACTACAAGTACCAGGCAGAGCATACAATGTGTAAGTAGAGAGCATGGTCAGATATATCCACATGTCAGGGCCAGGTGTAGTACTACAAGTACCAGGCAGAGCATACAATGTGTAAGTAGAGAGCATAGTCAGATATAGCCACATGTCAGGGCCAGGTGTAGTACTACAAGTACCAGGCAGAGCATACAATGTGTAAGTAGAGAGCATGGTCAGATATATCCACATGTCAGGGCCAGGTGTAGTACTACAAGTACCAGGCAGAGCATACAATATGTAAGTAGAGAGCATAGTCAGATATAGCCACATGTCAGGGCCAGGTGTAGTACTACAAGTACCAGGCAGAGTATACAATGTGTAAGTACAGAGCATGGTCAGATATAGCCACATGTCAGGGCCAGGTGTAGTACTACAAGTACCAGGCAGAGCATACAATGTGTAAGTAGGGAGCATGGTCAGATATAGCCACATGTCAGGGCCAGGTGTAGTACTACAAGTACCAGGCAGAGTATACAATGTGTAAGTACAGAGCATGGTCAGATATAGCCACATGTCAGGGCCAGGTGTAGTACTACAAGTACCAGGCAGAGCATACAATGTGTAAGTAGGGAGCATGGTCAGATATAGCCACATGTCAGGGCCAGGTGTAGTACTACAAGTACCAGGCAGAGCATACAATGGGTAAGTACGGAGCATGGTCAGATATATCCACATGTCAGGGCCAGGTGTAGTACTACAAGTACCAGGCAGAGCATACAATGTGTAAGTAGGGAGCA
The DNA here is from genome assembly GCF_031893055.1 of Leptodactylus fuscus. Lineage (NCBI taxonomy): Eukaryota > Metazoa > Chordata > Amphibia > Anura > Leptodactylidae > Leptodactylus > Leptodactylus fuscus. The sequence continues at coordinate 2,268,574 of NC_134268.1, read as the reverse complement.
TGGTCAGATATATCCACATGTCAGGGCCAGGTGTAGTACTACAAGTACCAGGCAGAGCATACAATGTGTAAGTAGAGAGCATGGTCAGATATAGCCACATGTCAGGACCAGGTGTAGTACTACAAGTACCAGGCAGAGTATACAATGTGTAAGGAGAGAGAATGGTCAGATATAGCCACATGTCAGGGCCAGGTGTAGTACTACAAGTACCAGGCAGAGTATACAATGTGTAAGTAGAGAGCATGGTCAGATATGGCCACATGTCAGAACCAGGTGTAGTACTACAAGTACCAGGCAGAGCATACAATGTGTAAGGAGAGAGTATGGTCAGATATAGCCACATGTCAGGGCCAGGTGTAGCACTACAAGTACCAGGCAGAGCATACAATGTGTAAGTAGAGGACATGGTCAGATATATCCACATGTCAGGGCCAGGTGTAGTACTACAAGTACCAGGCAGAGTATACAATGTGTAAGGAGAGAGCATGGTCAGATATGGCCACATGTCAGGGCCAGGTGTAGTACTACAAGTACCAGGCAGAGCATACAATGTGTAAGTAGGAAGCATGGTCAGATATGGCCACATGTCAGGGCCAGGTGTAGTACTACAAGTACCAGGCAGAGCATACAATGTGTAAGTAGAGAGCATGGTCAGATATAGCCACATGTCAGGGCCAGGTGTAGTACTACAAGTACCAGGCAGAGCATACAATGTGTAAGTAGAGAGCATGGTCAGATATAGCCACATGTCAGGGCCAGGTGTAGTACTACAAGTACCAGGCAGAGCATACAATGTGTAAGGAGAGAGCATGGTCAGATATATCCACATGTCAGGGCCAGGTGTAGTACTACAAGTACCAGGCAGAGCATACAATGTGTAAGTAGAGAGCATGGTCAGATATAGCCACATGTCAGGGCCAGGTGTAGTACTACAAGTACCAGGCAGAGCATACAATGTGTAAGGAGAGAGCATGGTCAGATATAGCCACATGTCAGAACCAGGTGTAGTACTACAAGTACCAGGCAGAGCATACAATGTGTAAGTAGAGAGCATGGTCAGATATATCCACATGTCAGGGCCAGGTGTAGTACTACAAGTACCAGGCAGAGCATACAATGTGTAAGTAGAGAGTATGGTCAGATATAGCCACATGTCAGGGCCAGGTGTAGTACTACAAGTACCAGGCAGAGCATACAATGTGTAAGGAGAGAGCATGGTCAGATATATCCACATGTCAGGGCCAGGTGTAGTACTACAAGTACCAGGCAGAGCATACAATGTGTAAGTAGGGAGCAAGGTCAGATATAGCCACATGTCAGGGCCAGGTGTAGTACTACAAGTACCAGGCAGAGCATACAATGTGTAAGGAGAGAGCATGGTCAGATATATCCACATGTCAGGGCCAGGTGTAGTACTACAAGTACCAGGCAGAGCATACAATGTGTAAGTAGGGAGCATGGTCAGATATATCCACATGTCAGGGCCAGGTGTAGTACTACAAGTACCAGGCAGAGCATACAATGTGTAGGGAGAGAGCATGGTCAGATATAGCCACATGTCAGGACCAGGTGTAGTACTACAAGTAGCAGGCAGAGCATACAATGTGTAAGTAGAGAGCATGGTCAGATATATCCACATGTCAGGGCCAGGTGTAGTACTACAAGTACCAGGCAGAGCATACAATGTGTAAGGAGAGAGCATGGTCAGATATAGCCACATGTCAGGGCCAGGTGTAGTACTACAAGTACCAGGCAGAGCATACAATGTGTAAGGAGAGAGCATGGTCAGATATAGCCACATGTCAGGGCCAGGTGTAGTACTACAAGTACCAGGCAGAGCATACAATGTGTAAGGAGAGAGCATGGTCAGATATAGCCACATGTCAGGGCCAGGTGTAGTACTACAAGTACCAGGCAGAGCATACAATGTGTAAGTAGAGAGCATGGTCAGATATAGCCACATGTCAGGGCCAGGTGTAGTACTACAAGTACCAGACAGAGCATACAATGAGTAAGTAGAGGACATGGTCAGATATAGCCACATGTCAGGGCCAGGTGTAGTACTACAAGTACCAGGCAGAGCATGCAATGTGTAAGTAGAGAGCATAGTCAGATATAGCCACATGTCAGGGCCAGGTGTAGTACTACAAGTACCAGGCAGAGCATACAATGTAAGTAGAGAGCATGGTCAGATATATCCACATGTCAGGGCCAGGTGTAGTACTACAAGTACCAGGCAGAGCATACAATGTGTAAGTAGGGAGCATGGTCAGATACAGCCACATGTCAGGCCCAGGTGTAGTACTACAAGTACCAGGCAGAGCATACAATGTAAGTAGAGAGCATGGTCAGATATATCCACATGTCAGGGCCAGGTGTAGTACTACAAGTACCAGGCAGAGCATACAATATGTAAGTAGAGAGCATAGTCAGATATAGCCACATGTCAGGGCCAGGTGTAGTACTACAAGTACCAGGCAGAGCATACAATGTGTAAGTAGGGAGCATGGTCAGATACAGCCACATGTCAGGCCCAGGTGTAGTACTACAAGTACCAGGCAGAGCATACAATGTAAGTAGAGAGCATGGTCAGATATATCCACATGTCAGGGCCAGGTGTAGTACTACAAGTACCAGGCAGAGCATACAATGTGTAAGTAGAGAGCATGGTCAGATATGGCCACATGTCAGGGCCAGGTGTAGTACTACAAGTACCAGGCAGAGCATACAATATGTAAGTAGAGAGCATAGTCAGATATAGCCACATGTCAGGGCCAGGTGTAGTACTACAAGTACCATGCAGAGCATACAATGTGTAAGGAGAGAGTATGGTCAGATATAGCCACATGTCAGGGCCAGGTGTAGTACTACAAGTACCAGGCAGAGCATACAATGTGTAAGGAGAGAGCATGGTCAGATATATCCACATGTCAGGGCCAGGTGTAGTACTACAAGTACCAGGCAGAGCATACAATGTGTAGGGAGAGAGCATGGTCAGATATAGCCACATGTCAGGACCAGGTGTAGTACTACAAGTAGCAGGCAGAGCATACAATGTGTAAGTAGAGAGCATGGTCAGATATATCCACATGTCAGGGCCAGGTGTAGTACTACAAGTACCAGGCAGAGCATACAATGTGTAAGGAGAGAGCATGGTCAGATATATCCACATGTCAGGGCCAGGTGTAGTACTACAAGTACCAGGCAGAGCATACAATGTGTAAGTAGAGAGCATGGTCAGATATATCCACATGTCAGGGCCAGGTGTAGTACTACAAGTACCAGGCAGAGCATACAATGTGTAAGTAGAGAGCATAGTCAGATATAGCCACATGTCAGGGCCAGGTGTAGTACTACAAGTACCAGGCAGAGCATACAATGTGTAAGTAGAGAGCATGGTCAGATATATCCACATGTCAGGGCCAGGTGTAGTACTACAAGTACCAGGCAGAGCATACAATGTGTAAGTAGAGAGCATGGTCAGATATAGCCACATGTCAGGGCCAGGTGTAGTACTACAAGTACCAGGCAGAGTATACAAGGTGTAAGTAGAGAGCATGGTCAGATATAGCCACATGTCAGGGCCAGGTGTAGTACTACAAGTACCAGACAGAGCATACAATGTGTAAGTAGAGAGCATGGTCAGATATATCCACATGTCAGGGCCAGTTGTAGTACTACAAGTACCAGGCAGAGCATACAATGTGTAAGGAGAGAGCATGGTCAGATATATCCACATGTCAGGGCCAGGTGTAGTACTACAAGTACCAGGCAGAGCATACAATGTGTAGGGAGAGAGCATGGTCAGATATAGCCACATGTCAGGGCCAGGTGTAGTACTACAAGTAGCAGGCAGAGCATACAATGTGTAAGTAGAGAGCATGGTCAGATATATCCACATGTCAGGGCCAGGTGTAGTACTACAAGTACCAGGCAGAGCATACAATGTGTAAGGAGAGAGCATGGTCAGATATAGCCACATGTCAGGGCCAGGTGTAGTACTACAAGTACCAGGCAGAGCATACAATGTGTAAGGAGAGAGCATGGTCAGATATATCCACATGTCAGGGCCAGGTGTAGTACTACAAGTACCAGGCAGAGCATACAATGTGTAAGTAGAGAGCATGGTCAGATATATCCACATGTCAGGGCCAGGTGTAGTACTACAAGTACCAGGCAGAGCATACAATGTGTAAGTAGAGAGCATAGTCAGATATAGCCACATGTCAGGGCCAGGTGTAGTACTACAAGTACCAGGCAGAGCATACAATGTGTAAGTAGAGAGCATAGTCAGATATATCCACATGTCAGGGCCAGGTGTAGTACTACAAGTACCAGGCAGAGCATACAATGTGTAAGTAGAGAGCATGGTCAGATATAGCCACATGTCAGGGCCAGGTGTAGTACTACAAGTACCAGGCAGAGTATACAAGGTGTAAGTAGAGAGCATGGTCAGATATAGCCACATGTCAGGGCCAGGTGTAGTACTACAAGTACCAGACAGAGCATACAATGTGTAAGTAGAGAGCATGGTCAGATATATCCACATGTCAGGGCCAGTTGTAGTACTACAAGTACCAGGCAGAGCATACAATGTGTAAGGAGAGAGCATGGTCAGATACAGCCACATGTCAGGGCCAGGTGTAGTACTACAAGTACCAGACAGAGCATACAATGAGTAAGTAGAGGACATGGTCAGATATAGCCACATGTCAGGGCCAGGTGTAGTACTACAAGTACCAGGCAGAGCATACAATGTGTAAGTAGGGAGCATGGTCAGATATAGCCACATGTCAGGGCCAGGTGTAGTACTACAAGTACTTGGCAGAGCATACAATGTGTAAGTAGGGAGCATGGTCAGATATAGCCACATGTCAGGGCCAGGTGTAGTACTACAAGTACCAGGCAGAGCATGCAATGTGTAAGTAGAGAGCATAGTCAGATATAGCCACATGTCAGGGCCAGGTGTAGTACTACAAGTACCAGGCAGAGCATACAATGTAAGTAGAGAGCATGGTCAGATATATCCACATGTCAGGGCCAGGTGTAGTACTACAAGTACCAGGCAGAGCATACAATGTGTAAGTAGGGAGCATGGTCAGATACAGCCACATGTCAGGCCCAGGTGTAGTACTACAAGTACCAGGCAGAGCATACAATGTGTAAGTACGGAGCATGGTCAGATATAGCCACATGTCAGGGCCAGGTGTAGTACTACAAGTACCAGGCAGAGCATACAATGTGTAAGTACGGAGCATGGTCAGATATAGCCACATGTCAGGGCCAGGTGTAGTACTACAAGTACCAGGCAGAGCATACAATGTGTAAGTACGGAGCATGGTCAGATATAGCCACATGTCAGGGCCAGGTGTAGTACTACAAGTACCAGGCAGAGCATACAATGTGTAAGTAGAGAGCATGGTCAGATATAGCCACATGTCAGGGCCAGGTGTAGTACAACAAGTACCAGGCAGAGCATACAATGGGTAAGTACGGAGCATGGTCAGATATAGCCACATGTCAGGGCCAGGTGTAGTACTACAAGTACCAGGCAGAGCATACAATGTGTAAGTAGAGAGCATGGTCAGATATATCCACATGTCAGGGCCAGGTGTAGTACTACAAGTACCAGGCAGAGCATACAATATGTAAGTAGAGAGCATAGTCAGATATAGCCACATGTCAGGGCCAGGTGTAGTACTACAAGTACCATGCAGAGCATACAATGTGTAAGTACAGAGCATGGTCAGATATAGCCACATGTCAGGGCCAGGTGTAGTACTACAAGTACCAGGCAGAGCATACAATGGGTAAGTAGAGAGCATAGTCAGATATAGCCACATGTCAGGGTCAGGTGTAGTACTACAAGTACCAGGCAGAGCATACAATGTGTAAGTAGAGAGCATGGTCAGATACAGCCACATGTCAGAACCAGGTGTAGTACTACAAGTACCAGGCAGAGCATACAATGTGTAAGTAGAGAGCATAGTCAGATATAGCCACATGTCAGGGCCAGGTGTAGTACTACAAGTACCAGGCAGAGCATACAATGTGTAAGTAGAGAGCATGGTCAGATATATCCACATGTCAGGGCCAGGTGTAGTACTACAAGTACCAGGCAGAGCATACAATGTGTAAGTAGAGAGCATGGTCAGATATATCCACATGTCAGGGCCAGGTGTAGTACTACAAGTACCAGGCAGAGCATACAATGTGTAAGTAGAGAGCATAGTCAGATATAGCCACATGTCAGGGCCAGGTGTAGTACTACAAGTACCAGGCAGAGCATACAATATGTAAGTAGAGAGCATAGTCAGATATAGCCACATGTCAGGGCCAGGTGTAGTACTACAAGTACCAGGCAGAGCATACAATGGGTAAGTAGAGAGCATAGTCAAATATAGCCACATGTCAGGGCCAGGTGTAGTACTACAAGTACCAGGCAGAGCATACAATGTGTAAGTACAGAGCATGGTCAGATATAGCCACATGTCAGGGCCAGGTGTAGTACTACAAGTACCAGGCAGAGCATACAATGGGTAAGTAGAGAGCATAGTCAGATATAGCCACATGTCAGGGCCAGGTGTAGTACTACAAGTACCATGCAGAGCATACAATGTGTAAGTACAGAGCATGGTCAGATATAGCCACATGTCAGGGCCAGGTGTAGTACTACAAGTACCAGGCAGAGCATACAATGTGTAAGGAGAGAGCATGGTCAGATATAGCCACATGTCAGGGCGAGGTGTAGTACTACAAGTACCAGGCAGAGCATACAATGTGTAAGTAGGAAGCATGGTCAGATACAGCCACATGTCAGGGCCAGGTGTAGTACTACAAGTACCAGGCAGAGCATACAATGTGTAAGTAGAGAGCATGGTCAGATATATCCACATGTCAGGGCCAGGTGTAGTACTATAAGTACCAGGCAGAGCATACAATGTGTAAGTAGGAAGCATGGTCAGATATAGCCACATGTCAGGGCCAGGTGTAGTACTACAAGTACCAGGCAGAGTATACAATGTGTAAGGAGAGAGCATGGTCAGATATATCCACATGTCAGGGCCAGGTGTAGTACTATAAGTACCAGGCAGAGCATACAATGTGTAAGTAGGAAGCATGGTCAGATATAGCCACATGTCAGGGCCAGGTGTAGTACTACAAGTACCAGGCAGAGCATACAATGTGTAAGTAGAGAGCATGGTCAGATATAGCCACATGTCAGGGCCAGGTGTAGTACTACAAGTACCAGGCAGAGCATACAATGTGTAAGTAGAGAGCATGGTCAGATATATCCACATGTCAGGGCCAGGTGTAGTACTACAAGTACCAGGCAGAGCATACAATGTGTAAGTAGGGAGCATGGACAGATATAGCCACATGTCAGGGCCAGGTGTAGTACTACAAGTACCAGGCAGAGCATACAATGTGTAAGTAGAGAGCATAGTCAGATATAGCCACATGTCAGGGCCAGGTGTAGTACTACAAGTACCAGGCAGAGCATACAATGTGTAAGTAGAGAGCATGGTCAGATATATCCACATGTCAGGGCCAGGTGTAGTACTACAAGTACCAGACAGAGCATACAATGTGTAAGTAGAGAGCATGGTCAGATATAGCCACATGTCAGGGCCAGGTGTAGTACTACAAGTACTTGGCAGAGCATACAATGTGTAAGTAGGGAGCATGGTCAGATATAGCCACATGTCAGGCCCAGGTGTAGTACTACAAGTACCATGCAGAGCATACAATGTGTAAGTACAGAGCATGGTCAGATATAGCCACATGTCAGGGCCAGGTGTAGTACTACAAGTACCAGGCAGAGCATGCAATGTGTAAGTAGAGGACATGGTCAGATACAGCCACATGTCAGGACCAGGTGTAGTACTACAAGTACCAGGCAGAGTATACAATGTGTAGGGAGAGAGCATGGTCAGATATAGCCACATGTCAGGGCCAGGTGTAGTACTACAAGTACCAGGCAGAGCATACAATGTGTAAGTAGGGAGCATGGTCAGATATAGCCACATGTCAGGCCCAGGTGTAGTACTACAAGTACCAGGCAGAGCATACAATGTAAGTAGAGAGCATGGTCAGATATATCCACATGTCAGGGCCAGGTGTAGTACTACAAGTACCAGGCAGAGCATACAATATGTAAGTAGAGAGCATAGTCAGATATAGCCACATGTCAGGGCCAGGTGTAGTACTACAAGTACCAGGCAGAGCATACAATGTGTAAGTAGAGGACATGGTCAGATATAGCCACATGTCAGGGCCAGGTGTAGTACAACAAGTACCAGGCAGAGCATACAATGGGTAAGTACGGAGCATGGTCAGATATAGCCACATGTCAGGGCCAGGTGTAGTACTACAAGTACCAGGCAGAGCATACAATGTGTAAGTAGAGGACATGGTCAGATACAGCCACATGTCAGGACCAGGTGTAGTACTACAAGTACCAGGCAGAGTATACAATGTGTAGGGAGAGAGCATGGTCAGATATAGCCACATGTCAGGGCCAGGTGTAGTACTACAAGTACCAGGCAGAGCATACAATGTGTAAGTAGGGAGCATGGTCAGATATAGCCACATGTCAGGGCCAGGTGTAGTACTACAAGTACCAGGCAGAGCATACAATGGGTAAGTACGGAGCATGGTCAGATATAGCCACATGTCAGGGCCAGGTGTAGTACTACAAGTACCAGGCAGAGCATACAATGGGTAAGTACGGAGCATGGTCAGATATAGCCACATGTCAGGGCCAGGTGTAGTACTACAAGTACCAGGCAGAGCATACAATGTGTAAGTAGAGAGCATGGTCAGATATATCCACATGTCAGGGCCAGGTGTAGTACTACAAGTACCAGGCAGAGCATACAATATGTAAGTAGAGAGCATAGTCAGATATAGCCACATGTCAGGGCCAGGTGTAGTACTACAAGTACCATGCAGAGCATACAATGTGTAAGTACAGAGCATGGTCAGATATAGCCACATGTCAGGGCCAGGTGTAGTACTACAAGTACCAAGCAGAGCATACAATGTGTAAGGAGAGAGCATGGTCAGATATAGCCACATGTCAGGGCCAGGTGTAGTACTACAAGTACCAGGCAGAGCATACAATGGGTAAGTAGAGAGCATAGTCAGATATAGCCACATGTCAGGGTCAGGTGTAGTACTACAAGTACCAGGCAGAGCATACAATGTGTAAGTAGAGAGCATGGTCAGATACAGCCACATGTCAGAACCAGGTGTAGTACTACAAGTACCAGGCAGAGCATACAATATGTAAGTAGAGAGCATAGTCAGATATAGCCACATGTCAGGGCCAGGTGTAGTACTACAAGTACCAGGCAGAGCATACAATGGGTAAGTAGAGAGCATAGTCAAATATAGCCACATGTCAGGGCCAGGTGTAGTACTACAAGTACCAGGCAGAGTATACAATGTGTAAGTACAGAGCATGGTCAGATATAGCCACATGTCAGGGCCAGGTGTAGTACTACAAGTACCAGGCAGAGCATACAATGTGTAAGTAGGGAGCATGGTCAGATATAGCCACATGTCAGGGCCAGGTGTAGTACTACAAGTACCAGGCAGAGCATACAATGGGTAAGTACGGAGCATGGTCAGATATAGCCACATGTCAGGGCCAGGTGTAGTACTACAAGAACCAGGCAGAGCATACAATGGGTAAGTAGAGAGCATAGTCAGATATAGCCACATGTCAGGGCCAGGTGTAGTACTACAAGTACCATGCAGAGCATACAATGTGTAAGGAGAGAGCATGGTCAGATATAGCCACATGTCAGGGCCAGGTGTAGTACTACAAGTACCAGGCAGAGCATACAATGTGTAAGTAGGAAGCATGGTCAGATACAGCCACATGTCAGGGCCAGGTGTAGTACTACAAGTACCAGGCAGAGCATACAATGTGTAAGTAGAGAGCATAGTCAGATATAGCCACATGTCAGGGCCAGGTGTAGTACTACAAGTACCAGGCAGAGCATACAATGTGTAAGGAGAGAGCATGGTCAGATATATCCACATGTCAGGGCCAGGTGTAGTACTATAAGTACCAGGCAGAGCATACAATGTGTAAGTAGGGAGCATGGACAGATATAGCCACATGTCAGGGCCAGGTGTAGTACTACAAGTACCAGGCAGAGCATACAATGTGTAAGTAGAGAGCATAGTCAGATATAGCCACATGTCAGGGCCAGGTGTAGTACTACAAGTACCAGGCAGAGCATACAATGTGTAAGTAGAGAGCATGGTCAGATATATCCACATGTCAGGGCCAGGTGTAGTACTACAAGTACCAGGTAGAACATACAATGTGTAAGTAGAGAGCATGGTCAGATACAGCCACATGTCAGGGCCAGGTGTAGTACTACAAGTACCAGGCAGAGCATACAATGTGTAAGTAGGGAGCATGGTCAGATATATCCACATGTCAGGGCCAGGTGTAGTACTACAAGTACCAGACAGAGCATACAATTTGTAAGTAGAGAGCATGGTCAGATATATCCACATGTCAGGGCCAGGTGTAGTACTACAAGTACCAGACAGAGCATACAATGTGTAAGTAGAGAGCATGGTCAGATATAGCCACATGTCAGGGCCAGGTGTAGTACTACAAGTACCAGGCAGAGCATACAATGTGTAAGTAGGGAGCATGGACAGATATAGCCACATGTCAGGGCCAGGTGTAGTACTACAAGTACCAGGCAGAGCATACAATGTGTAAGTAGAGAGCATGGTCAGATATGGCCACTTGTCAGGGCCAGGTGTAGTACTACAAGTACCAGGCAGAGCATACAATGTGTAAGTAGAGAGCATAGTCAGATATATCCACATGTCAGGGCCAGGTGTAGTACTACAAGTACCAGGCAGAGCATACAATGTGTAAGTACGGAGCATGGTCAGATATAGCCACATGTCAGGGCCAGGTGTAGTACTACAAGTACCAGGCAGAGCATACAATGTGTAAGGAGAGAGCATGGTCAGATATATCCACATGTCAGGGCCAGGTGTAGTACTACAAGTACCAGGCAGAGCATACAATGTGTAAGGAGAGAGCATGGTCAGATATATCCACATGTCAGGGCCAGGTGTAGTACTACAAGTACCAGGCAGAGCATACAATGTGTAAGGAGAGAGCATGGTCAGATATAGCCACATGTCAGGGCCAGGTGTAGTACTACAAGTACCAGGCAGAGCATACAATGTGTAAGGAGAGAGCATGGTCAGATATATCCACATGTCAGGGCCAGGTGTAGTACTACAAGTACCAGGCAGAGCATACAATGTGTAAGTAGGGAGCATGGACAGATATAGCCACATGTCAGGGCCAGGTGTAGTACTACAAGTACCAGGCAGAGCATACAATGTGTAAGTAGAGGACATGGTCAGATACAGCCACATGTCAGGGCCAGGTGTAGTACTACAAGTACCAGGCAGAGCATACAATGTGTAAGTAGAGAGCATGGTCAGATATAGCCACATGTCAGGGCCAGGTGTAGTACTACAAGTACCAGGCAGAGCATACAATGTGTAAGGAGAGAGCATGGTCAGATATATCCACATGTCAGGGCCAGGTGTAGTACTACAAGTACCAGGCAGAGCATACAATGTGTAAGTAGGGAGCATGGACAGATATAGCCACATGTCAGGGCCAGGTGTAGTACTACAAGTACCAGGCAGAGCATACAATGTGTAAGTAGAGAGCATGGTCAGATATATCCACATGTCAGGGCCAGGTGTAGTACTACAAGTACCAGACAGAGCATACAATGTGTAAGTAGAGAGCATAGTCAGATATATCCACATGTCAGGGCCAGGTGTAGTACTACAAGTACCAGGCAGAGCATACAATGTGTAAGGAGAGAGTATGGTCAGATATAGCCACATGTCAGGGCCAGGTGTAGTACTACAAGTACCAAGCAGAGCATACAATGTGTAAGGAGAGAGCATGGTCAGATATAGCCACTTGTCAGGGCCAGGTGTAGTACTACAAGTACCAGGCAGAGTATACAATGTGTAAGGAGAGAGCATGGTCAGATATAGCCACATGTCAGGGCCAGGTGTAGTACTACAAGTACCAGGCAGAGCATACAATGTGTAAGTAGAGAGCATAGTCAGATATATCCACATGTCAGGGCCAGGTGTAGTACTACAAGTACCAGGCAGAGCATACAATGTGTAAGTAGAGAGCATAGTCAGATATAGCCACATGTCAGGGCCAGGTGTAGTACTACAAGTACCAGGCAGAGCATACAATGTGTAAGTAGAGAGCATGGTCAGATATGGCCACATGTCAGGGCCAGGTGTAGTACTACAAGTACCAGGCAGAGCATACAATGTGTAAGGAGAGAGCATGGTCAGATATAGCCACATGTCAGGGCCAGGTGTAGTACTACAAGTACCAGGCAGAGCATACAATGTGTAAGGAGAGAGCATGGTCAGATATAGCCACATGTCAGGGCCAGGTGTAGTACTACAAGTACCAGGCAGAGCATACAATGGGTAAGTAGAGAGCATGGTCAGATACAGCCACATGTCAGGGCCAGGTGTAGTACTACAAGTACCAGGCAGAGCATACAATGTGTAAGTAGAGGACATGGTCAGATATAGCCACATGTCAGGGCCAGGTGTAGTACTACAAGTACCAGGCAGAGCATACAATGTGTAAGTAGAGAGCATGGACAGATATAGCCACATGTCAGGGCCAGGTGTAGTACTACAAGTACCAGGCAGAGCATACAATGTGTAAGTAGAGAGCATGGTCAGATATAGCCACATGTCAGGGCCAGGTGTAGTACTACAAGTACCAGGCAGAGTATACAATGTGTAAGTAGAGAGCATGGTCAGATATAGCCACATGTCAGGGCCAGGTGTAGTACTACAAGTACCAGGCAGAGCATACAATGTGTAAGGAGAGAGCATGGTCAGATATAGCCACATGTCAGGGCCAGGTGTAGTACTACAAGTACCAGGCAGAGCATACAATGGGTAAGGAGAGAGCATGGTCAGATATAGCCACATGTCAGGACAAGGACAATCACAACCAAAACGGCACCATTATATGTCCTGTGATGTCACAGACAGGGCTTAGATGTAGACTGTGCAGTGCAGATAACCTGCAGTCTGTGCTCTAGGGAGTAGCAGCAGAATCATGAATGCAGCTCTGGAGTATAGTCTAAGTATCGATATTCAGGGCTCGTATATGTAGACGGGGGCCGGCCATGGCCGGACAGTGACCAGTGAGCTTACCCAAGTCCATGCAGAGTGCGGCCGCCACCAGACAGATGATCAATTTCTTCATCTTGCTTGTGGAAGGAGTGAAGACGAGGAGCGGGCGCAGGATCCCTGATATTTATAGTCCTTCTTCTCCATCTTATTAACATAAATATAGTGGCAATAGATATTTATCAGGACGCTAAACGATCTGTTCTGAGAGTTTTAGGCGGTAATTACCAATATTGTAAGGAGTGTCACCCAATGATCTCATTTACAGACATATGATAATATTATAATGAAGGGTTCATTGTCTGCTAGGTCGGTGCGCCCTTATCATAGCGCCTCCAGCAGGACGTTCCTCCCAGTCACATTGCTATGATCAGACATGTGGCCTTAGTCACGCTGAGACATGGTAGCTTTTATGTGAAACTTTCTGCTATTATTAGTTTATTAGGTTGCAGATTCCTCCCGTCTTGTAAATACTTATTAAGGTTTATTGGTTTTACGCGATTCCAGTCCTCGGAACGTGAGCACAAGATCAGACGGAGATGGTCAACCACAGCTGGGATGACCCAAGACCAAACCCAACCGTGACCCAAGACTCTGTGTTCATACAATATGGGAGGTCCCATGGTCAGTAGATGTCTTGGGGATCATTACCATGCTTGGGTCCCATCATTATGGACAGGGCTACCCCCCTGGTGTGTTATGACCACAGAACAAAATGTGCACCCTCAGAATACAGATAAGAAATAGGCTGGGGCGCAGCATCTGAGGATTCACCTGATATTCACCGTCACCCTTCACTAGGACATTGCTGCAGGAGGATTCCCAATCACAGTCCCTAGAATTGTTCTGGTGGTGTTATTGGATGGGTGTGTGGTCAGGAACAGAGCTGAGGGTCACCAACATGAGAGCAATCAGGAGGCAAAGGGGCTAGTGGATGAGACTGAACAGAAACCTGTAGCAAGTCAGGAGACTACACTACAATACCAGGAGGAATATCCAATGTGCAAGGCAGGAGTCAGGACTAAGAATAGCACTACAAGTACCAGGAGGAAGATCCAATGTGCAAGGCAGGAGTCAGGATTAAGAATAGCACTACAAGTACCAGGAGGAAGATCCAATGTGCAAGGCAGGAGTCAGGACTAAGAATAGCACTACAAGTACCAGGAGGAATATCCAATGTGCAAGGCAGGAGTCAGGACTAAGAATAGCACTACAAGTACCAGGAGGACGACCCAATGTGCAAAGCAGGAGCCAGGATTAAAAAATAGCATTACAAGTACCAGGAGGAATATCCAATGTGCAAAGCAGGAGTCAGGACTAAGAATAGCACTACAAGTACCAGGAGGACGACCCAATGTGCAAGGCAAGAGTCAGGACTAAGAATAGCAGTACAAGTACCAGGAGGAATAATACCCAATGTGTAAGGCAAGAGTCAGGACTAAGAATAGCACTACAAGTACCAGGAGGAAAACCCAATGTGTAAGGCAAGAGTCAGGACTAAGAATAGCACTACAAGTACCAGGAGGAATAATATCCAATGTGCAAGTCAGGAGTCAGGGCTAAGAATAGCACTACAAGTACCAGGAGGAATACCCAATGTGTAAAGCAGGAGTCAGGACTAAGAATATCACTACAAGTACCAGGAGGAATATCCAATGTGCAAGGCAGGAGTCAGGACTAAGAATAGCACTACAAGTACCAGGAGGAATACCCAATGTGCAAGGCAGGAGTCAGGACTAAGAGTAGCACTACAAGTACCAGGAGGAATACCCAATGTGCAAGGCAGGAGTCAGGACTAAGAATAGCACTACAAGTACCAGGAGGAATACCCAATGTGTAAGGCAAGAGTCAGGACTAAGAATAGCACTACAAGTACCAGGAGGAAAACCCAATGTGTAAAGCAGGAGTCAGGACTAAGAATAGCACTACAAGTACCAGGAGGAATATCCAATGTGCAAGGCAGGAGTCAGGACTAAGAATATCACTACAAGTACCAGGAGGAATATCCAATGTGCAAGGCAGGAGTCAGGACTAAGAATAGCACTACAAGTACCAGGAGGAATACCCAATGTGCAAGGCAGGAGTCAGGACTAAGAATAGCACTACAAGTACCAGGAGGAATAATATCCAATGTGCAAGTCAGGAGTCAGGGCTAAGAATAGCACTACAAGGACCAGGAGGACGATCCAATGTGCAAGGCAGGAGTCAGGATTAAGAATAGCACTACAAGTACCATGAGGAATATCCAATGTGCAAGGCAGGAGTCAGGACTAAGAATAGCACTACAAGTACCAGGAGGAATACCCAATGTGTAAAGCAGGAGTCAGGACTAAGAATAGCACTACAAGTACCAGGAGGAATACCCAATGTGTAAAGCAGGAGTCAGGACTAAGAATAGCACTACAAGTACCAGGAGGAATACCCAATGTGTAAAGCAGGAGTCAGGACTAAGAATAGCACTACAAGTACCAGGAGGAATATCCAATGTGTAAGGCAAGAGTCAGGACTAAGAATAGCACTACAAGTACCATGAGGAATACCCAATGTGTAAAGCAGGAGTCAGGACTAAGAATAGCACTACAAGTACCAGGAGGAATATCCAATGTGCAAGGCAGGAGTCAGGACTAAGAATATCACTACAAGTACCAGGAGGAATATCCAATGTGTAAAGCAGGAGTCAGGACTAAGAATAGCACTACAAGTACCAGGAGGAATATCTAATGTGCAAGTCAGGAGCCAGGACTAAGAATAGCACTACAAGTACCAGGAGGACGACCCAATGTGCAAAGCAGGAGCCAGGATTAAGAATAGCACTACAAGTACCAGGAGGACGACCTAATGTGCAAAGCAAGAGTCAGGACTAAGAATAGCACTACAAGTACCAGGAGGACGACCCAATGTGCAAAGCAGGAGCCAGGATTAAGAATATCACTACAAGTACCAGGAGGAATATCCAATGTGTAAAGCAGGAGTCAGGACTAAGAATAGCACTACAAGTACCAGGAGGAATATCTAATGTGCAAGTCAGGAGCCAGGACTAAGAATAGCACTGCAAGTACCAGGAGGAATACCCAATGTGCAAGGCAGGAGTCAGGACTAAGAATAGCACTACAAGTACCAGGAGGAATACCCAATGTGCAAGGCAGGAGTCAGGACTAAGAATAGCACTACAAGTACCAGGAGGACGACCCAATGTGCAAAGCAAGAGTCAGGACTAAGAATAGCACTACAAGTACCAGGAGGAATACCCAATGTGTAAAGCAGGAGTCAGGACTAAGAATAGCACTACAAGTACCAGGAGGAATACCCAATGTGTAAAGCAGGAGTCAGGACCAAGAATAGCACTACAAGTACCAGGAGGAATACCCAATGTGTAAGGCAAGAGTCAGGACTAAGAATAGCACTACAAGTACCAGGAGCAATATCCAATGTGCAAGGCAGGAGTCAGAACTAAGAATAGCACTACAAGTACCAGGAGGACGACCCAATGTGCAAAGCAGGAGTCAGGACTAAGAATAGCACTACAAGTACCAGGAGGTATATCCAATGTGCAAGGTGTGCAAAGAGTATATGCAGGTATAGCTAGGACAAGGCAGAATCTGCAACCAGCAGGTCAAGCATACAGTCAGGTATACCCAGGAGTCAAGACCAGAAGTAGAACCACAAGTACCAGCAGAATATTCAATGGGCAAACAGGAGCCAAGGTCAGGAACAGAAGCAATTGAATTTGCTATTCACATGCCCAGGAACAAGACGCAGGAAGTTTTCCCTGAAGTAGTCTAGAGATGAGGTCGAGCTCCACCTGCCAATCACAAAACAGAAGGCAACGGAACAGCCATTGGCAGGAGCTGCAGGTGCTCAGCAGGGGACGGCACTGGAACTGGGTGATGTGGGAGCCAAGGGGTATGAGGATCAAATTGGGCTCCCGGTCTACCCCACACTTGACTTTACAAGCATGCATGTCTCCGTTATGAGTTATTTTCCCACTAGATCACCAGGGATATTATTATATTATTATATGTATCTGTTATGAGTTATTTTCCCCCAATGGATCATCAGGGATCTCATCACATGTTAAAAAAAAAAAAAAAGAAGTACTCCAAAGAAAATGGGGGGGGGGGGGGGGTGTCTGTGCACTGGTTTGTGGGTGTTATGGGTTTATTGGTTATAGTTATCAGCTCACTAGTATATATATATATATATATATATATATATATATATATATATATATATATATATATTGTGGGTACGTTAGCTCGGTAGAACAGCGACACATTGCTGCAGCAAACTGGTTTATTTAGAAAAAAAACACAAAAATGAGCAAAAATAAAATCCAGCCTTAACTTCAGGCAAATTATAAGTCCTGCTCATCTGAGCACTAACTGGTAGAGAAGGAGGCGTACTATACGCGGGGCTTACTACCAGCCACAGGAACAAACAGAACAGCACAGGCTCAGTATAGCAGGACAGACCCGGACGTCTCCTCGCGCTCTCAGGATCTGCAGCTTCTTATGGGCCAGTAGTGAGCCCAGGACCCAGACCCGAGGCTACTTCAGACCCGCCCTGGACCACTCATAAGTCAGGAATCTGGGGGAGAGATACTGTGACTCCAGCACTCTTCCTTATTATTCACCCCAGGTATCGGCCTCCTCCAGACCTAAGCACACTTCTTTGGGTTGGCTGTTAGACCGGCTGCTCGGAGGGAACTTAGAAGGGCCTGAACCTTTGGTAAGAGACTCTCCCAGTCTGCTCTAAAGATGACAATGTCCTCCAGGCTGGAGCAGACCTTCCATGGGGCTTAAGGACTCTGTCCATCGACCTCTAGAGGATTGCTGGAGCCCCCTGTAACCCATCGTCACAATTTGGAACAAGCCCTCTGGGGTGAGAGTTTTTTCTGTGGCCTCTTTAGTGAGCGGCACCAGCCAGGACCTTTTGGTTAAGTCGAGGGTGAAGAAATATCTGGCATGTCCCAACCTCTCCATTAACTCATCGACTCTGGGCATCGGGGAGGCATCAAACTGTGAAACTTTATTTAGCTTACGGAAATCATTACAGAACCTTCTAGAACCATCTGGCTCAGGGATCAGAACAATAGACCAGTCACTCTTAGATTCATCACTTACCCCAAGTGCCTCCATATGTCTGACCTCCTCCTAAACGGCTTGTCTGCGAGCTTCAGGTACCCTGTATGGTGTTAGATTACCCCGTACCTGCGGCTCGGTGACTGTCATGTTCTATCACACGGGGGCGTCCAGGCGTCTCCTGTTTCTGGGCCTTAGACGGGGTCTCTGTGCCCCTCAGGTGAAGCCCTGCCAGGAGTAGTGACCTTATAGGGGCACCTACTGACGCCAGCACCTCCCTGTCCTTCCAGGGTTCAGTACATGTATATGGTATATATGTTTGGGCTTCCTCTTGCCCGGCTGGTATCTTATACTTTGCTCCCCCCACTCTCTCAATAATCTCATATGAAAAATATAAAACAAAACAAAGACACCGAGCACACTAAGTGTAGTATTTGAGAGTACACAAATGATTAAAAACTGGGTAAGTATTAACGTGGACCAGATGGCCACGGACCATCAAGGTATAATCAAACGAACAAGAGGGCGTCTGACCCATTAGAATGCAGCAACATATATTGAAAGATACGGATGGATACATTTAAAGGAAAACATAAATTGGTTTTGACATTCTGTAAAAAATTAATTAGATGACAAGTGTCAAGCTTGAAGGATGTAACTATAATAGGTGTGACATTAGGTATAGAGTCTAGAATAAAAATTATACTGCAAACAACAATATAGATATAGCTACAAGTGTGCCACATCTCGTAATGATGAGAATAGTGATCCAACTGGTGGATAGCGCGCACCCACAGTCAGTATTATGGATGAATAGAATGCAAATACATATACAACAGTAGTGGTGAACATGTAACACAGTAGCAGATTGTGCTCTGAATGGATACACATTGATACAAATGACATTGGTGTTCGCTAGATACAAAAAAGTTGAAGATTGAAATCTCCCACAACCCAGTGGTTGATGAAGGGTCAATGACAGAGGGAAATGGAGGGCGAGGAAATTCATAGCCACATGCATAGATAATAAAATATGGGTGACTGAATATATGGGGAATTGAAAATAAGGTCCTAGTGGGGACCACTTGTAAATCACATTTAGAGGAGGGAAGGGGACGGGGTGAAGTGATCCCCCAGGTGCCACATCCTCCCTCACAATATCCACAGATCTTACACAACATGTAGTAAAGCTTAGTATAGCATGATAGAACAGAACTTACCCGGTCCCGTCAGGTCAGACGCTTGTCCACCCGGCCGCAACCTGAGTATTTAACGCATTGGTAGATGTGGGCGGGAAACTACTTCCTGTGTGCGCGTCTGTTTGCCGCCCCCCCACATGGAGTATGTGCGTGACGGTGTTCTATGGAACCTGGTGCACATGGCCAGGCAGTCCTGGGATGGTGGTGATGTCAAATGTGTCAGCCCATAAGGGACTACTAAGCAGGCAAAGGATGGCTACCAAACAAATGGGAGACTGCTTACACCAACAGCAGAACTGCGTCTGTGGGGGGCAAACCACCTAGGAATCCATTATTAGTCTTACAGTGTTATTTCATTATACAGGACTGTTAGTGGTTAGAGGACCTCTGAATTCGATGGATGTAGGGGACTCATTTGGTTACATCTTCTGAGGCGATGTTATCGTTTTCACTCATGAGGAGAAGATCTAGATATTCAATGGACTTGCTGTCGGGGGATACCTCACCCCGTTCCCTTCCCTCCTCCAAATGTGATTTACAAGTGGTCCCCACTAGGACCTTATTTTCAATTCCCCATATATTCAGTTACCCATATTTTATTATCTATGCATGTGGCTATGAATTTCCTCGCCCTCCATTTCCCTCTGTCATTGACCCTTCATCAACCACTGGGTTGTGGGAGATTTCAATCTTCAACTTTTTTGTATCTGGCGAACACCAATGTCATTTGTATCAATGTGTATCCATTCAGAGCACAATCTGCTACTGTGTTACATGTTCACCACTACTGTTGTATATGTATTTGCATTCTATTCATCCATAATACTGACTGTGGGTGCGCGCTATCCACCAGTTGGATCACTATTCTCATCATTACGAGATGTGGCACACTTGTAGCTATATCTATATTGTTGTTTGCAGTATAATTTTTATTCTAGACTCTATACCTAATGTCACACCTATTATAGTTACATCCTTCGAGCTTGACACTTGTCATCTAATTAATTTTTTACAGAATGTCAAAACCAATTTATGTTTTCCTTTAAATGTATCCATCCGTATCTTTCAATATATGTTGCTGCATTCTAATGGGTCAGACGCCCTCTTGTTCGTTTGATTATACCTTGATGGTCCCTTTATATTATTTTATGTTTTTATTTAGTATGTTTTATTGTATCATCCTACAGCTCTCGTTTTTTGCACTTGAGAAAGGGCCAGTGTAAGGCCCGAAACGCGTCGTACTATATGCTGTATTTTTAACTACCCAATAAACCCTGTGTGATTGGACCCTGGTTTACCATCTTCCTAAACTTACCAGTGTGTGCGGTTCTCCCTCAACGGACCTTTGGTCCCCTTTTCCTCTTCAATAATCTCATACAGCCCTTGCTATTTGGCCAGAAATTTACTTTCCACCATAGGAACCAACACCCACACCCGATCACCGGGACTAAAGGTCCTACGTTTAGCCATTCTGTTATAGACCCGGCTCTGGGCCATTTGGGCCGCTCCTTATGTTCCTTCACAATAGACGTTACTGCTGCGATTCTGTCCTGCATCAGGGTAATGGGCTCTATTACACCCCTGTAAGGAGTTTGCTCTTGTTTCCAGATTTCCTTGGCCATGTCTAGGAGACCACATGGGCGTCCATCATACACCAACCCCAATGGGGATAACCTGTGGAGGACTGGGGCACCTCCCGGACTGCAGATATCACATAGGGCAGTAGGCAATCCCAATCTTTGCCGTCCTCGCCACCCACCCTCTCTAGTGGCCCTTAAGGGTTGTATTGCACCACTAGGCCATCTGTCTGGGGTATACACAGAAGGTCGCAGGTGTATCATTTGCAGGAGCGTACACATCTCTTTCATTACCTTGCACATAAGAGGAGCCCCTTGGTCAGTCGGGATCTCCTTGGGTAGACCTGTCCGAGAGAACACATAAATGGTGACCCCCAATATCCAAGGGGCTGATAAGGAGCTCCCCTATATGTCCAGGAACCAGGACCTACTGTATAGGGGGAACCAAATACGGGGAGAGATTATGGAGCCATTGGTGGTGCCCCGGCCCTATCAGAGGGGGGTGTTAGATGTGGTACATGAGCCTGTATTAGGAGGACACCTGAGGTACGAGAGGACCAAAGAGCGAATTCTACAGCGTTACTATTGTCCAGGAATGGATAAACATATCCAAGAGTATTATAACTCCTGCCCAAAATGTCAGCTAACCACCCCGGGGTCACAGGAGGCCTCTGGTACCCCGACCCATTATAGAGTGTGAGAGTATAGAGAGTGTGTTATTAGATCTGAAGAAGGGGTTATGTTTTTATAACGCTATATACCCCAAAACGTGTTACCTTATCAGTAAGATTCTTCTGACCATATCCTCGGGTCCCGATTCTGTATCACAAGGGTGCGCGCCCTCTGGTTTGGCCACAGTGGAATTCCTCGTATTCTACCATATTGTAGTTCTACTACACGACCTTGTCCGTCCTGACGGTCGTTTGTCCAATTAGTGGTGACCCTGGCCAAAGGCCTTCGGATATCAAAATTACTGAGCTCCCTTGAAAAAGAAGAGTGGTTACCCCAACATCTATAGGAAGGGGCAACGGTCCAATAATCAATTACAATTGTGGTTCCATCCTCAGGAAGCGAATCCTCTCTGCTTTTTTCCCTGGCCATGGACTTGGTAGGTTCTGTTGTAAAGTCTGCTAGGGGGCACCAGTATATACTAGTGGGGTGAGATTATACTACACGATACCCTGCGCCCGGGCCCCTGATACTTCGGATAAGCAAATTGCCAAGGAGCCCCTTTACCACTTGTACGTTTCCTCTGACATCACTCAGATTAGGATCTCTCCTGAGCCGTCCCACCATTGTCCCGGGACACCTCGAGCTCCGGCATCTCTGGAACTCCCTCCTGACCTTCAGTATTACCAGCTACCACAGACAGGGGGATCATTACCATCTGGGGTCCCCCCTACAGCTGGGGTTTCCCTGTCAGGATCACAAGGTTCAGGGGTCACCTTAGGCCAGACATTATTCACATTTTTAGGACATGGCGGCTTCTGCTTTCTCCACAAATCCCACAACAGAGTAAAATCCCTCCCTATAATCCCCTATGGAACAGGGACTTAACCACGCCCACTGTGTGAGAGGCGGAGCCAGAGGTAGTTTTTATAGCGACCTCTGCAATAGGACACCGCCTAGTGTCACCATGTATGCAAAAGACCCCAATAGTTTGTCCACTGTACAGTGCAGGGTCGCCTAGGTCATGGTGCACCAGGGTTACCAGAGTCCAGGAGAGCCAGTGCCGCACGCCCTGCTATAGGCACAGTACACATTTGGGGTTGGGCAAACAGGGACGACCACCTGGAACTGCTGCAGTCTATGACCTCAGTCGTCATGGGACAGTATGAGGCAATGTAATGGCACCGCCAACACCTGAGGGGATATGAGTCTCCATTCTGAGACCTGGGCTTAACACTTTCAGTCCCACCAGACCAGTACACTCCCACACCAGACCAGTACACTCCCACGCCAGACCAGTACACTCCCACACCAGACCAGTACACTCCCACTCCAGACCAGTACACTCCCACACCAGACCAGTACACTCCCACTCCAGACCAGTACACTCCCACTCCAGACCAGTACACTCCCACGCCAGACCAGTACACTCCCACTCCAGACCAGTACACTCCCACTCCAGACCAGTACACTCCCACGCCAGACCAGTACACTCCCACTCCAGACCAGTACACTCCCACTCCAGACCAGTACACTCCCACGCCAGACCAGTACACTCCCACGCCAGACCAGTACACTCCCACGCCAGACCAGTACACTCCCACGCCAGACCAGTACACTCCCACGCCAGACCAGTACACTCCCACGCCTGTCCATGGGTGTCTGAGTGTACTGCTATGGGTTATCTTTATGCTATTTTGTAATATGACTTTGTGTTTCTTGCTATTACGTATTTCCTTTTGGCACTGTTCACATTCCCTAGTCTGTTCTTCTGTATTAGTCTCTATCATATTATAGACATTGGCAGCTATTCCCATTTACTCACTCTGCTTTCTGGCAGGTTCAGTCCTGAGATTTTCTTTGGTCTCTTTCCCACAGGTCACAGTAGGCCTTCTGAGGTTCCCCAGTGAGAGAAGGCGCCACTACAACTGCTGCTGCTGTGGGGTGACCTGCCCAAACTGTTTTACAAAGTCCTCCATTATTAATCTCTGCTGAGGCTTTCACCCAGGACATAGGAGAGGAAAACAATGTGTATGTCTCTTTAAGACTGTTTAACTTGGGTTGCCCGCATCCTCCACCATATGTGAGGAAGTATATCAGTAGAAGCAGTGGTGCCGACCCAAACAGTCAAGAAAGGGACACAAAACATGCAGCAAATGGTTTAGAAAAAAAAACAGGAAAATAAATAAACCTCCAGGCACAAAA
Organism: Leptodactylus fuscus; assembly: GCF_031893055.1. NCBI lineage: Eukaryota > Metazoa > Chordata > Amphibia > Anura > Leptodactylidae > Leptodactylus > Leptodactylus fuscus. The sequence continues at coordinate 2,244,589 of NC_134268.1, read as the reverse complement.
TGAGCAAAATAAAAATAAAATAAATACCTGCTCATCTGAGCAACTAACTGGTACAGAAGGAGGCTAACTATAGGGCAACACCGAATACGCATGATCGCCAGCCACAGGAAAATGGCTGCTTACTTACTGTGTTGGCTTTGCCCTAGGCCCGAGGCCTAGAAGTTTGAAGCCAACCCCCAGAAGAAGACGCATGAAGACCCCATCCCTGAAGAAGGTGGAGGCGGCGCTGGAGAGTTCTCTCGCAGCATTGGAGATGCCCCCAGTGCTGTTTGACCGCTGGGGATCGCCCTCAGTGCTGCGAGAGAACTCATTTGCATACCGGCGAAAAACGGGATTTTAACCGAACGGAGAAGACATCTAAAGGCAGGAGTAGAATAGCCTTTCTTAAGGCTATTCCGTCATGTCGACAAGAAAAAAAAAAGGTTGTTAATGGTAGAATCCCTTTAAGTACTTGACACCAAGCAGAGAGTCAATAAACCAGCAGCCATCAGGACCGAGACCCCGACCAGAGACTGGGAACTAAGCCACTGGTCATTGGGGTATGGTTTAGGATCTTCTTGCACCAATGGTGTCCATTGTCCCAGCTTATTCATTGTGAGGGCGCTTGGAGAAGGATTTACAAGGAATTCAGTGAATCTGAGGACGGCTGCGATTTGTAGTATAATTTATTATATATAACAGTCAGTAAACAGTGCCAGGTGTGAATGTGCGCATAGGTAAGACGGGTCATGGCCATGGTTTATAGAGAGCGGGCACAGGGTATAGCCTGGTTGCCCCCTCCCCCATCGCTCCCCAGCAATGCCCTGCAGCACATTTTAGGACCATCCTATCTCTCTCCAGTTTCAGTGATACCAAAGTGACCGGACAGCTACATGGAGAGTCCAAGGCTGAGTAAGGCCAAGCTGGTGATGAGTCCTAAGGAAACACCGCCCATCAAGAGACCATCAGAATTATTCGGGGTGTGACCGGTGAAGTTTGTGTAAAGCTCATACAGGTGGTTACACAGGTTCCCTTGGCAGCAGTACACCATATTCTCCTGACCGAGGGCCCCGAAATCGCTCTGGAAGCAATTGTCAGCGCAGTCCCTGGTCACGAGCTCTACGCCAGACACAAAGGGATAGCCTGCAAACAGGAAAGACACCATATTACTCAGATGCCCCCAACAGAGAACAATAATATGTTACAGTCACCACTAGGGGGAGCTCACTACATACAGATTATACAGTCACCACTAGAGGGAGCTCACTACATACAGATTATACAGTCACCACTAGGAGGAGCTCACTACATACAGATTGTACAGTCACCACTAGGAGGAGCTCACTACATACAGATTATACAGTCACCACTAGAGGGAGCTCACTACATACAGATTATACAGTCACCACTAGGAGGAGCTCACTACATACAGATTATACAGTCACCACTAGGGGGGAGCTCACTACATACAGATTATACAGTCACCACTAGGGGGAGCTCACTACATACAGATTATACAGTCACCACTAGAGGGAGCCACTACATACAGATTATACAGTCACCACTAGGGGGAGCTCACTACATACAGATTATACAGTAACCACTAGGGGGCGCTCACTACATACAGATTATACAGTCACCACTAGAGGGAGCTCACTACATACAGATTATACAGTCACCACTAGGGGGGGCTCACTACATACAGATTATACAGTCACCACTAGGAGGAGCTCACTACATACAGATTATACAGTCACCACTAGGGGGAGCTCACTACATATAGATTATACAGTCACCACTAGGGGGAGCTCACTACATACAGATTATACAGTCACCACTAGGGGGAGCTCACTACATACAGATTATACAGTCACCACTAGGAGGAGCTCACTACATACAGATTATACAGTCACCACTAGGGGGAGCTCACTACATACAGATTATACAGTCACCACTAGAGGGAGCTCACTACATACAGATTATACAGTCACCACTAGGGGGAGCTCACTACATACAGATTATACAGTCACCACTAGAGGGAGCTCACTACATACAGATTATACAGTCACCACTAGGGGGAGCTCACTACATACAGATTATACAGTCACCACTAGGGGGAGCTCACTACATACAGATTATACAGTCACCACTAGAGGGAGCCACTACATACAGATTATACAGTCACCACTAGGGGGCGCTCACTACATACAGATTATACAGTCACCACTAGGGGGAGCTCACTACCTACAGATTATACAGTCACCACTAGGGGGAGCTCACTACATACAGATTATACAGTCACCACTAGGAGGAGCTCACTACATACAGATTATACAGTCACCACTAGGAGGAGCTCACTACATACAGATTATACAGTCACCACTAGGAGGGAGCTCACTACATACAGATTATACAGTCACCACTAGGGGGGAGCTCACTACATACAGATTATACAGTCACCACTAGGGGGAGCTCACTACATACAGATTATACAGTCACCACTAGAGGGAGCCACTACATACAGATTATACAGTCACCACTAGGGGGCGCTCACTACATACAGATTATACAGTCACCACTAGGGGGAGCTCACTACCTACAGATTATACAGTCACCACTAGGGGGAGCTCACTACATACAGATTATACAGTCACCACTAGGAGGAGCTCACTACATACAGATTATACAGTCACCACTAGGGGGAGCTCACTACATATAGATTATACAGTCACCACTAGGGGGAGCTCACTACATACAGATTATACAGTCACCACTAGGGGGAGCTCACTACATACAGATTATACAGTCACCACTAGGAGGAGCTCACTACATACAGATTATACAGTCACCACTAGGGGGAGCTCACTACATACAGATTATACAGTCACCACTAGAGGGAGCTCACTACATACAGATTATACAGTCACCACTAGGGGGAGCTCACTACATACAGATTATACAGTCACCACTAGAGGGAGCTCACTACATACAGATTATACAGTCACCACTAGGGGGAGCTCACTACATACAGATTATACAGTCACCACTAGGAGGAGCTCACTACATACAGATTATACAGTCACCACTAGGGGGAGCTCACTACATACAGATTATACAGTCACCACTAGGAGGAGCTCACTACATACAGATTATACAGTCATCACTAGAGGGAGCTCACTACATACAGATTATACAGTCACCACTAGAGGGAGCTCACTACATACAGATTATACAGTCACCACTAGGGGGAGCTCACTACATACAGATTATACAGTCACCACTAGGAGGAGCTCACTACATACAGATTATACAGTCACCACTAGGAGGAGCTCACTACATACAGATTATATAGTCACCACTAGGAGGAGCTCACTACATACAGTTTATACAGTCACCACTAGGAGGAGCTCACTACATACAGATTATACAGTCACCACTAGAGGGAGCTCACTACATACAGATTATACAGTCACCACTAGGAGGAGCTCACTACATACAGATTATACAGACAGCACTAGGAGAAGCTCACTACATACAGATTATACAGTCACCACTAGGAGGAGCTCACTACATACAGATTATACAGTCACCACTAGGAGGAGCTCACTACATACAGATTATACAGTCACCACTAGAGGGAGCTCACTACATACAGATTATACAGTCACCACTAGGGGGAGCTCACTACATACAGATTATACAGTCACCACTAGGGGGAGCTCACTGCATACAGATTATACATTCACCACTAGGAGGAGCTCACTACATACAGATTATACAGACACTACTAGGAGGAGCTCACTACATACAGATTATACAGTCACCACTAGTGGGAGCTCACTACATACAGATTATACAGTCACCACTAGGAGGAGCTCACTACATACAGATGATACAGTCACCACTAGGGGGAGCTCACTACATACAGATTATACAGTCACCACTAGAGGGAGCTCACTACATACAGATTATACAGTCACCACTAGGGGGAGCTCACTACATCCAGATTATACAGTCACCACTAGGAGGAGCTCACTGCATACAGATTATACAGTCACCACTAGGGGGAGCTCACTACATACAGATTATACAGTCACCACTAGGGGGAGCTCACTACATACAGATTATACAGTCACCACTAGAGGGAGCTCACTACATACAGATTATACAGTCACCACTAGGGGGAGCTCACTACATACAGATTATACAGTCACCACTAGAGGGAGCTCACTACATACAGATTATACAGTCATCACTAGGGGGAGCTCACTACATACAGATTATACAGTCACCACTAGGGGGAGCTCACTACATACAGATTATACAGTCACCACTAGGAGGAGCTCACTACATACAGATTATACAGTCACCACTAGGAGGAGCTCACTACATACAGATTATACAGTCACCACTAGGAGGAGCTCACTACATACAGATTATACAGTCACCACTAGGAGGAGCTCACTACATACAGATTATACAGTCACCACTAGGGGGAGCTCACTACATACAGATTATACAGTCCCCACTAGGAGGAGCTCACTACATACAGATTATACAGTCACCACTAGGAGGAGCTCACTACATACAAATTATACAGTCACCACTAGGAGGAGCTCACTACATACAAATTATACAGTCACCACTAGGAGGAGCTCACTACATACAGATTATACAGTCACCACTAGGAGGAGCTCACTACATACAGATTATACAGTCACCACTAGGAGGAGCTCACTACATACAGATTATACAGTCACCACTAGGGGGAGCTCACTACATACAGATTATACAGTCACCACTAGAGGGAGCTCACTACATACAGATTATACAGTCACCACTAGAGGGAGCTCACTACATACAGATTATACAGTCACCACTAGAGGGAGCTCACTACATACAGATTATACAGTCACCACTAGGAGGAGCTCACTACATACAGATTATACAGTCACCACTAGGGAGAGCTCACTACATACAGATTATACAGTCACCACTAGGAGGAGCTCACTACATACAAATTATACAGTCACCACTAGGAGGAGCTCACTACATACAGATTATACAGTAACCACTGGGGGGAGCGCATTACATACAGATTATACAGTCACCACTAGAGGGAGCTCACTAAATACAGATTATACAGTCACCACTAGGAGGAGCTCACTACATACAGATTATACAGTCACCACTAGGAGGAGCTCACTACATACAGATTATACAGTCACCACTAGGAGGAGCTCACTAAATACAGATTATACAGTCACCACTAGGAGGAGCTCATTACATACAGATTATACAGTCACCACTAGAGGGAGCTCACTACATACAGATAATACAGTCACCACTAGAGGGAGCTCACTACATACAGATTATACAGTCACCACTAGGAGGAGCTCACTACATACAGATTATACAGTCACCACTAGGGGGAGCTCACTACATACAGATTATATAGTCACCACTAGAGGGAGCTCACTACATACAGATTATACAGTCACCACTAGAGGGAGCTCACTAGATACAGATTATACAGTCACCACTAGAGGGAGCTCACTACATACAGATTATACAGTCACCACTAGGAGGAGCTCACTACATACAGATTATACAGTCACCACTAGGAGGAGCTCACTACATACAGATTATACAGTCACCACTAGGAGGAGCTCACTACATACAGATTATACAGTCACCACTAGGAGGAGCTCACTACATACAGATTATACAGTCACCACTAGGGGGAGCTCATAACATACAGATTATACAGTCACCACTAGGAGGAGCTCATTACATACAGATTATACAGTCACCACTAGAGGGAGCTCACTACATACAGATTATACAGTCACCACTAGGAGGAGCTCACTACATACAGATTATACAGTAACCACTGGGGGGAGCGCATTACATACAGATTATACAGTCACCACTAGAGGGAGCTCACTAAATACAGATTATACAGTCACCACTAGGAGGAGCTCACTACATACAGATTATACAGTCACCACTAGGAGGAGCTCACTACATACAGATTATACAGTCACCACTAGGAGGAGCTCACTAAATACAGATTATACAGTCACCACTAGGAGGAGCTCACTACATACAGATTATACAGTCACCACTAGGAGGAGCTCACTACATACAGATAATACAGTCACCACTAGAGGGAGCTCACTACATACAGATTATACAGTCACCACTAGGAGGAGCTCACTACATACAGATTATACAGTCACCACTAGGGGGAGCTCACTACATACAGATTATATAGTCACCACTAGAGGGAGCTCACTACATACAGATTATACAGTCACCACTAGAGGGAGCTCACTAGATACAGATTATACAGTCACCACTAGAGGGAGCTCACTACATACAGATTATACAGTCACCACTAGAGGGAGCTCACTACATACAGATAATACAGTCACCACTAGAGGGAGCTCACTACATACAGATTATACAGTCACCACTAGGGGGAGCTCACTACATACAGATTATACAGTCACCACTAGGGGGAGCTCACTACATACAGATTATACAGTCACCACTAGGGGGTGCTCACTGCATACACATTATACAGTCACCACTAGGGGGAGCTCACTACATACAGATTATACAGTCACCACTAGAGGGAGCTCACTACATACAGATTATACAGTCACCACTAGAGGGAGCTCACTACATACAGATTATACAGTCACCACTAGGAGGAGCTCACTACATACAGATTATACAGTCACCACTAGGGGGAGCTCACTACATACAGATTATACAGTCACCACTAGGGGGAGCTCACTACATACAGATTATACAGTCACCACTAGGGGGAGCTCACTATATACAGATTATACAGTCACCACTAGGAGGAGCTCACTACATACAGATTATACAGTCACCACTAGGGGGAGCTCACTACATACAGATTATACAGTAACCACTAGGGGGCGCTCACTACATACAGATTATACAGTCACCACTAGGAGGAGCTCACTACATACAGATTATACAGTCACCACTAGAGGGAGCTCACTACATACAGATTATACAGTCACCACTAGGGGGAGCTCACTACATACAGATTATACAATCACCACTAGGGGGCGCTCACTACATACACATTATACAGTCACCACTAGAAGGAGCTCACTACATACAGATTATACAGTCACCACTAGGGGGAGCTCACTACATACAGATTATACAGTCACCACTAGGGGGCGCTCACTACATACACATTATACAGTCACCACTAGGAGGAGCTCACTACATACAGATTATACAGTCACCACTAGGAGGAGCTCACTACATACAGATTATACAGTCACCACTAGGAGGAGCTCACTACATACTGATTATACAGTCACCACTAGGGGGTGCTCACTACATACAGATTATACAGTCACCACTAGGGGGCCTCACTACATACAGATTATACAGTCACCACTAGGGGGCGCTCACTACATACAGATTATACAGTCACCACTAGGGGGTGCTCACTACATACAGATTATACAGTCACCACTAGGAGGAGCTCACTACATACAGATTATACAGTCACCACTAGGAGGAGCTCACTACATACAGATTATACAGTCACCACTAGGAGGAGCTCACTACATACAGATTATACAGTCACCACTAGGGGGAGCTCATAACATACAGATTATACAGTCACCACTAGGAGGAGCTCATTACATACAGATTATACAGTCACCACTAGAGGGAGCTCACTACATACAGATTATACAGTCACCACTAGGAGGAGCTCACTACATACAGATTATACAGTAACCACTGGGGGGAGCGCATTACATACAGATTATACAGTCACCACTAGAGGGAGCTCACTAAATACAGATTATACAGTCACCACTAGGAGGAGCTCACTACATACAGATTATACAGTCACCACTAGGAGGAGCTCACTACATACAGATTATACAGTCACCACTAGGAGGAGCTCACTAAATACAGATTATACAGTCACCACTAGGAGGAGCTCACTACATACAGATTATACAGTCACCACTAGAGGGAGCTCACTACATACAGATTATACAGTCACCACTAGGGGGAGCTCACTACATACAGATTATACAGTCACCACTAGGAGGAGCTCACTACATACAGATTATACAGTCACCACTAGGAGGAGCTCACTACATACAGATTATACAGTCACCACTAGGAGGAGCTCACTACATACAAATTATACAGTCACCACTAGGAGGAGCTCACTACATACAGATTATACAGTCACCACTAGGAGGAACTCACTACATACAGATTATACAGTCACCACTAGGAGGAGCTCACTACATACAGATAATACAGTCACCACTAGAGGGAGCTCACTACATACAGATTATACAGTCACCACTAGGGGGAGCTCACTACATACAGATTATACAGTCACCACTAGGGGGAGCTCACTACATACAGATTATACAGTCACCACTAGGGGGTGCTCACTGCATACACATTATACAGTCACCACTAGGGGGAGCTCACTACATACAGATTATACAGTCACCACTAGAGGGAGCTCACTACATACAGATTATACAGTCACCACTAGAGGGAGCTCACTACATACAGATTATACAGTCACCACTAGGAGGAGCTCACTACATACAGATTATACAGTCACCACTAGGGGGAGCTCACTACATACAGATTATACAGTCACCACTAGGGGGAGCTCACTACATACAGATTATACAGTCACCACTAGGGGGAGCTCACTACATACAGATTATACAGTAACCACTAGGGGGCGCTCACTACATACAGATTATACAGTCACCACTAGAGGGAGCTCACTACATACAGATTATACAGTCACCACTAGGGGGAGCTCACTACATACAGATTATACAATCACCACTAGGGGGCGCTCACTACATACACATTATACAGTCACCACTAGAAGGAGCTCACTACATACAGATTATACAGTCACCACTAGGGGGAGCTCACTACATACAGATTATACAGTCACCACTAGGGGGCGCTCACTACATACACATTATACAGTCACCACTAGGAGGAGCTCACTACATACAGATTATACAGTTACCACTAGGAGGAGCTCACTACATACTGATTATACAGTCACCACTAGGGGGTGCTCACTACATACAGATTATACAGTCACCACTAGGGGGCCTCACTACATACAGATTATACAGTCACCACTAGGGGGCGCTCACTACATACAGATTATACAGTCACCACTAGGGGGTGCTCACTACATACAGATTATACAGTCACCACTAGGGGGTGCTCACTGCATACACATTATACAGTCACCACTAGGGGGCGCTCACTACATACAGATTATACAGTCACCACTAGGGGGCGCTCACTACATACAGATTATACAGTCACCACTAGGGGGCGCTCACTACATACAGATTATACAGTCACCACTAGGGGGCGCTCACTACATACAGATTATACAGTCACCACAAGAGGGAGCTCACTACATACAGATTATACAGTCACCACTAGAGGGAGCTCACTACATACAGATTATACAGTCACCACTAGAGGGAGCTCACTACATACAGATTATACAGTCACCACTAGGGGGCGTTCACTACATACAGATTATACAGTCACCACTAGGGGGAGCTCACTACATACAGATTATACAGTCACCACTAGGGGGAGCTCACTACATACAGATTATACAGTCACCACTAGGGGGAGCTCACTACATACAGATTATACAGTCACCACTAGAGGGAGCTCACTACATACAGATTATACAGTCACCACTAGGGGGAGCTCACTACATACAGATTATACAGTCACCACTAGAGGGAGCTCACTACATACAGATTATACAGTCATCACTAGGGGGAGCTCACTACATACAGATTATACAGTCACCACTAGAGGGAGCTCACTACATACAGATTATACAGTCACCACTAGGGGGAGCTCACTACATACAGATTATACAGTCACCACTAGGAGGAGCTCACTACATACAGATTATACAGTCACCACTAGGAGGAGCTCACTACATACAAATTATACAGTCACCACTAGGAGGAGCTCACTACATACAGATTATACAGTCACCACTAGGAGGAGCTCACTACATACAGATTATACAGTCACCACTAGGGGGAGCTCATAACATACAGATTATACAGTCACCACTAGGAGGAGCTCATTACATACAGATTATACAGTCACCACTAGAGGGAGCTCACTACATACAGATTATACAGTCACCACTAGGAGGAGCTCACTACATACAGATTATACAGTAACCACTGGGGGGAGCGCATTACATACAGATTATACAGTCACCACTAGAGAGAGCTCACTAAATACAGATTATACAGTCACCACTAGGAGGAGCTCACTACATACAGATTATACAGTCACCACTAGGAGGAGCTCACTACATACAGATTATACAGTCACCACTAGAAGGAGCTCACTAAATACAGATTATACAGTCAACACTAGGAGGAGCTCACTACATACAGATTATACAGTCACCACTAGGGGGAGCTCACTACATACAGATAATACAGTCACCACTAGAGGGAGCTCACTACATACAGATTATACAGTCACCACTAGGAGGAGCTCACTACATACAGATTATACAGTCACCACTAGGAGGAGCTCACTAAATACAGATTATACAGTCACCACTAGGAGGAGCTCACTACATACAGATTATACAGTAACCACTGGGGGGAGCGCATTACATACAGATTATACAGTCACCACTAGAGGGAGCTCACTAAATACAGATTATACAGTCACCACTAGGAGGAGCTCACTACATACAGATTATACAGTCACCACTAGGAGGAGCTCACTACATACAGATTATACAGTCACCACTAGGAGGAGCTCACTAAATACAGATGATACAGTCACCACTAGGAGGAGCTCATTACATACAGATTATACAGTCACCACTAGAGGGAGCTCACTACATACAGATAATACAGTCACCACTAGAGGGAGCTCACTACATACAGATTATACAGTCACCACTAGGAGGAGCTCACTACATACAGATTATACAGTCACCACTAGGGGGAGCTCACTACATACAGATTATATAGTCACCACTAGAGGGAGCTCACTACATACAGATTATACAGTCACCACTAGAGGGAGCTCACTAGATACAGATTATACAGTCACGACTAGAGGGAGCTCACTGCATACAGATTATACAGTCACCACTAGGAGGAGCTCACTACATACAGATTATACAGTCACCACTAGGAGGAGCTCACTACATACAGATTATACAGTCACCACTAGGAGGAGCTCACTACATACAGATTATACAGTCACCACTAGGGGGAGCTCACTACATACAGATAATACAGTCACCACTAGGGGGAGCTCACTACATACAGATTATACAGTCACCACTAGGAGGAGCTCACTACATACAAATTATACAGTCACCACTAGGAGGAGCTCACTACATACAGATTATACAGTCACCACTAGGAGGAGCTCACTACATACAGATTATACAGTCACCACTAGGGGGAGCTCATAACATACAGATTATACAGTCACCACTAGGAGGAGCTCATTACATACAGATTATACAGTCACCACTAGAGGGAGCTCACTACATACAGATTATACAGTCACCACTAGGAGGAGCTCACTACATACAGATTATACAGTAACCACTGGGGGGAGCGCATTACATACAGATTATACAGTCACCACTAGAGGGAGCTCACTACATACAGATTATACAGTCACCACTAGGAGGAGCTCACTACATACAGATTATACAGTCACCACTAGGAGGAGCTCACTACATACAGATTATACAGTCACCACTAGGAGGAGCTCACTACATACAGATTATACAGTCACCACTAGGATGAGCTCACTACATACAGATTATACAGTCACCACTAGGGGGAGCTCACTACTTACAGATAATACAGTCACCACTAGGGGGAGCTCACTACATACAGATTATACAGTCACCACTAGGAGGAGCTCACTACATACAAATTATACAGTCACCACTAGGAGGAGCTCACTACATACAGATTATACAGTCACCACTAGGAGGAGCTCACTACATACAGATTATACAGTCACCACTAGAGGGAGCTCACTAAATACAGATTATACAGTCACCACTAGGAGGAGCTCACTACATACAGATTATACAGTCACCACTAGGAGGAGCTCACTACATACAGATTATACAGTCACCACTAGGAGGAGCTCACTAAATACAGATTATACAGTCACCACTAGGAGGAGCTCATTACATACAGATTATACAGTCACCACTAGAGGGAGCTCACTACATACAGATAATACAGTCACCACTAGAGGGAGCTCACTACATACAGATTATACAGTCACCACTAGGAGGAGCTCACTACATACAGATTATACAGTCACCACTAGGGGGAGCTCACTACATACAGATTATACAGTCACCACTAGGAGGAGCTCACTACATACAGATTATACAGTCACCACTAGGGGGAGCTCACTACATACAGATTATACAGTCACCACTAGGAGATGCTCACTACATACTGATTATACAGTCACCACTAGGGGGTGCTCACTACATACAGATTATACAGTCACCACTAGGGGGCCTCACTACATACAGATTATACAGTCACCACTAGGGGGCGCTCACTACATACAGATTATACAGTCACCACTAGGGGGTGCTCACTACATACAGATTATACAGTCACCACTAGGGGGTGCTCACTGCATACACATTATACAGTCACCACTAGGGGGCGCTCACTACATACAGATTATACAGTCACCACTAGGGGGCGCTCACTACATACAGATTATACAGTCACCACTAGGGGGCGCTCACTACATACAGATTATACAGTCACCACTAGGGGGCGCTCACTACATACAGATTATACAGTCACCACAAGAGGGAGCTCACTACATACAGATTATACAGTCACCACTAGAGGGAGCTCACTACATACAGATTATACAGTCACCACTAGAGGGAGCTCACTACATACAGATTATACAGTCACCACTAGGGGGCGCTCACTACATACAGATTATACAGTCACCACTAGGGGGAGCTCACTACATACAGATTATACAGTCACCACTAGGGGGAGCTCACTACATACAGATTATACAGTCACCACTAGGGGGAGCTCACTACATACAGATTATACAGTCACCACTAGAGGGAGCTCACTACATACAGATTATACAGTCATCACTAGGGGGAGCTCACTACATACAGATTATACAGTCACCACTAGAGGGAGCTCACTACATACAGATTATACAGTCACCACTAGGGGGAGCTCACTACATACAGATTATACAGTCACCACTAGGAGGAGCTCACTACATACAGATTATACAGTCACCACTAGGAGGAGCTCACTACATACAGATTATACAGTCACCACTAGGAGGAGCTCACTACATACAGATTATACAGTCACCACTAGGGGGAGCTCACTACATACAGATTATACAGTCACCACTAGGGGGAGCTCACTACATACAGATTATACAATCACCACTAGGGGGCGCTCACTACATACACATTATACAGTCACCACTAGAAGGAGCTCACTACATACAGATTATACAGTCACCACTAGAGGGAGCTCACTACATACAGATTATACAGTCACCACTAGGGGGAGCTCACTACATACAGATTATACAATCACCACTAGGGGGCGCTCACTACATACACATTATACAGTCACCACTAGAAGGAGCTCACTACATACAGATTATACAGTCACCACTAGGGGGAGCTCACTACATACAGATTATACAGTCACCACTAGGGGGCGCTCACTACATACACATTATACAGTCACCACTAGGAGGAGCTCACTACATACAGATTATACAGTCACCACTAGGGGGAGCTCACTACATACAGATTATACAGTCACCACTAGGAGGAGCTCACTACATACTGATTATACAGTCACCACTAGGGGGTGCTCACTACATACAGATTATACAGTCACCACTAGGGGGCCTCACTACATACAGATTATACAGTCACCACTAGGGGGCGCTCACTACATACAGATTATACAGTCACCACTAGGGGGTGCTCACTACATACAGATTATACAGTCACCACTAGGGGGTGCTCACTGCATACACATTATACAGTCACCACTAGGGGGCGCTCACTACATACAGATTATACAGTCACCACTAGGGGGCGCTCACTACATACAGATTATACAGTCACCACTAGGAGGAGCTCACTACATACAGATTATACAGTAACCACTGGGGGGAGCGCATTACATACAGATTATACAGTCACCACTAGAGGGAGCTCACTAAATACAGATTATACAGTCACCACTAGGAGGAGCTCACTACATACAGATTATACAGTCACCACTAGGAGGAGCTCACTACATACAGATTATACAGTCACCACTAGGAGGAGCTCACTAAATACAGATTATACAGTCACCACTAGGAGGAGCTCATTACATACAGATTATACAGTCACCACTAGAGGGAGCTCACTACATACAGATAATACAGTCACCACTAGAGGGAGCTCACTACATACAGATTATACAGTCACCACTAGGAGGAGCTCACTACATACAGATTATACAGTCACCACTAGGGGGAGCTCACTACATACAGATTATACAGTCACCACTAGGAGGAGCTCACTACATACAGATTATACAGTCACCACTAGAGGGAGCTCATTACATACAGATTATACAGTCACCACTAGGGGGAGCTCACTACATACAGATTATATAGTCACCACTAGAGGGAGCTCACTACATACAGATTATACAGTCACCACTAGAGGGAGCTCACTACATACAGATAATACAGTCACCACTAGAGGGAGCTCACTACATACAGATTATACAGTCACCACTAGGGGGAGCTCACTACATACAGATTATACAGTCACCACTAGGGGGAGCTCACTACATACAGATTATACAGTCACCACTAGAGGGAGCTCACTACATACAGATTATACAGTCACCACTAGAGGGAGCTCACTACATACAGATTATACAGTCACCACTAGGAGGAGCTCACTACATACAGATTATACAGTCACCACTAGGGGGAGCTCACTACATACAGATTATACAGTCACCACTAGGGGGAGCTCACTGCATACAGATTATACAGTCACCACTAGGGGGAGCTCACTACATACAGATTATACAATTATACAGTAACCACTAGGGGGCGCTCACTACATACAGATTATACAGTCACCACTAGAGGGAGCTCACTACATACAGATTATACAGTCACCACTAGGAGGAGCTCACTACATACAGATTATACAGTCACCACTAGGAGGAGCTCACTACATACAGATTATACAGTCACCACTAGAGGGAGCTCACTACATACAGATTATACAGTCACCACTAGGGGGAGCTCACTACATACAGATTATACAATCACCACTAGGGGGCGCTCACTACATACACATTATACAGTCACCACTAGAAGGAGCTCACTACATACAGATTATACAGTCACCACTAGGGGGAGCTCACTACATACAGATTATACAGTCACCACTAGGGGGCGCTCACTACATACACATTATACAGTCACCACTAGGAGGAGCTCACTACATACAGATTATACAGTCACCACTAGGGGGAGCTCACTACATACAGATTATACAGTCACCACTAGGAGGAGCTCACTACATACTGATTATACAGTCACCACTAGGGGGTGCTCACTACATACAGATTATACAGTCACCACTAGGGGGCCTCACTACATACAGATTATACAGTCACCACTAGGGGGCGCTCACTACATACAGATTATACAGTCACCACTAGGGGGTGCTCACTACATACAGATTATACAGTCACCACTAGGGGGTGCTCACTGCATACACATTATACAGTCACCACTAGGGGGCGCTCACTACATACAGATTATACAGTCACCACTAGGGGGCGCTCACTACATACAGATTATACAGTCACCACTAGGGGGCGCTCACTACATACAGATTATACAGTCACCACTAGGGGGCGCTCACTACATACAGATTATACAGTCACCACTAGAGGGAGCTCACTACATACAGATTATACAGTCACCACTAGAGGGAGCTCACTACATACAGATTATACAGTCACCACTAGGGGGCGCTCACTACATACAGATTATACAGTCACCACTAGGGGGAGCTCACTACATACAGATTATACAGTCACCACTAGGGGAGCTCACTAAATACAGATTATACAGTCACCACTAGGAGGAGCTCACTACATACAGATTATACAGTCACCACTAGGGGGAGCTCACTACATACAGATTATACAGTCACCACTAGGGGGAGCTCACTACATACAGATTATACAGTCACCACTAGGAGGAGCTCACTACATACAGATTATACAGTCACCACTAGAGGGAGCTCACTACATACAGATTATACAGTCACCACTAGGGGGAGCTCACTACATACAGATTATACAGTCACCACTAGGGGGAGCTCACTACATACAGATTATACAGTCACCACTAGGGGGAGCTCACTACATACAGATTATACAGTCACTACTAGAGGGAGCTCATTACATACAGATTATACAGTCACCACTAGGAGGAGCTCATTACATACAGATTATACAGTCACCACTAGGAGGAGCTCACTACATACAGATTATACAGTCACCACTAGGGGGAGCTCACTACATACAGATTATACAGTCACCACTAGGAGGAGCTCACTACATACAGATTATACAGTCACCACTAGGAGGAGCTCACTACATACAGATTATACAGTCACCACTAGGGGGAGCTCACTACATACAGATTATACAGTCACCACTAGGAGGAGCTCACTACATACAGATTATACAGTCACCACTAGGGGGTACTCACTACATACAGATTATACAGTCACCACTAGGGGGAGCTCATTACATACAGATTATACAGTCGCCACTAGGGGGAGCTCACTACATCCAGATTATACAGTCACCACTAGGGGGAGCTCACTACATACAGATTATACAGTCACCACTAGGGAGAGCTCACTACATACAGATTATACAGTCACCACTAGGGAGAGCTCACTACATACAGATTATACAGTCACGACTAGGAGGAGCTCATTACATACAGATTATACAGTCACCACTAGGAGGAGCTCAATACATACAGATTATACAGTCACCACTAGGGGGAGCTCACTACATACAGATTATACAGTCACCACTAGGAGGAGCTCACTACATACAGATTATACAGTCACCACTAGGGGAAGCTCACTACATACAGATTATACAGTCACCACTAGAGGGAGCTCACTACATACAGATTATACAGTCACCACTAGGAGGAGCTCACTACATACAGATTATACAGTCACCACTAGGGGGAGCTCATTACATACAGATTATACAGTCACCACTAGGGAGAGCTCACTACATACAGATTATACAGTCACGACTAGGAGGAGCTCATTACATACAGATTATACAGTCACCACTAGGAGGAGCTCAATACATACAGATTATACAGTCACCACTAGGGGGAGCTCACTACATACAGATTATACAGTCACCACTAGGAGGAGCTCACTACATACAGATTATACAGTCACCACTAGGGGAAGCTCACTACATACAGATTATACAGTCACCACTAGAGGGAGCTCACTACATACAGATTATACAGTCACCACAAGGGGGAGCTCACTACATACAGATTATACAGTCACCACTAGGGGGAGCTCATTACATACAGATTATACAGTCACCACTAGGAGGAGCTCACTACATACAGATTATACAGTCACCACTAGAGGGAGCTCACTACATACAGATTATACAGTCACCACTAGGGGGCGCTCACTACATACAGATTATACAGTCACCACTAGGGGAAGCTCACTACATACAGATTATACAGTCACCACTAGAGGGAGCTCACTACATACAGATTATACAGTCACCACAAGGGGGAGCTCACTACATACAGATTATACAGTCACCACTAGGGGGAGCTCATTACATACAGATTATACAGTCGCCACTAGGGGGAGCTCATTACATACAGATTATACAGTCACCACTAGGGGGAGCTCATTACATACAGATTATACAGTCACCACTAGGGGAAGCTCACTACATACAGATTATACAGTCTCCACTAGAGGGAGCTCACTACATACAGATTATACAGTCACCACAAGGGGGAGCTCACTACATACAGATTATACAGTCACCACTAGGGGGAGCTCATTACATACAGATTATACAGTCGCCACTAGGGGGAGCTCATTACATACAGATTATACAGTCACCACTAGGCATTCCACCGCGGCTAGCTGCGCGGTATGTTCACACGCGGATTCCATTTTCCGCCATGAACATACCGTAAGGGAGTGATAGATGGAGCCCAGCGGGGGTTGTGCGGGATCTTTAGTGGCTGTACAATACATTCCTAACATCCGGGTTGTTTATGGAGAGCGCGTCTTATTCTCACCGGTGTTCGGGCTGGCGGTGACCGTCTTACAGCCTTTCGCCTCCTCCGGACAATCCTTTATTTGGTTGCAGTTCTGGACTTGAGTAGCTTCATAGCAGAAGTAGCACTGAAGAGACTGAACTGAAGGAGATAAGAAAGGGAAGGAGCAACGTAAGACGTCATAAGGAAAGAGAACAAACCTGAGACCACGGCCGAGGAACGACTATAATACAGGAGTAACCGAATCACATATATAGGTCCCTATAGATAACATGTAAGGGCTCGTTCACACGTGAACAAAGGGGCGGATTTTGACAGAGGATTTCGCTTCAACATCCGCCCCTTTACAATGGAGGTCGATTCAGACCGCTGGGCTTCTCTTTTCCACTAGCGCCGGGCTGCTGCTAGCGGAGAGAAGAAGCGACCTGCCCTATCTTCAGGTGGAAACTGCGGCGCGCTGGACTGCGGCTTCCACCTAGCGGCAGCACCCTCCTGTGTCGGCTCATTCATTTGCGGCTCGCCGCGGCTCTCTCTGTGTCATAACCCACACGGGCGCCCCACATGTGAACTAGCCCTTATAGTAGTTCTATTCTTAAAGAAGATGGGACCAGACAGGTAGTTTGAAGGATCCGCAGCTCATGGGCGTGTAAAACCCGTGTAAAAGGCTTTATTTCATAGCTTTTATAAAATTAAGCCACAACAGGCAAAAAGCAGAGAACAGCTTGACAAGACGACATAGTGAGAAAGGTAGAAAAACGTGAATTAAAACCGCTTAACTGGCGCGTTTCGGAACTATTTATCGTTCCTTACTCATAGTTCAATCCAGCCTCCATGTTGCCCATACCTGATCTCTTCTATAGTGTTCCTGCAGTACATGGTAAGTACATGGTAGGTACATGGTAGGTACATGGTAGGTACATGGTAAGTACATGATAGGTACATGGTAGGTACATGGTAGGTACATGGTAGGTACATGGTAGGTACATGGTAAGTACATGATAGGTACATGGTAGGTACATGGTAGGTACATGGTAGGTACATGGTAGGTACATGGTAAGTACATGGTAGGTACATGGTAGGTACATGGTAGGTACATGGTAAGTACATGATAGGTACATGGTAGGTACATGGTAGGTACATGGTAGGTACATGGTAGGTACATGGTAAGTACATGGTAGGTACATGGTAGGTACATGGTAGGTACATGGTAGGTACATGGTAAGTACATGGTAAGTACATGGTAGGTACATGGTAGGTACATGGTAAGTACATGGTAAGTACATGGTAGGTACATGGTAGGTACATGGTAGGTACATGGTAAGTACATGGTAGGTACATGGTAGGTACATGGTAAGTACATGGTAAGTACATGGTAGGTACATGGTAAGTACATGGTAGGTACATGGTAGGTACATGGTAGGTACATGGTAAGTACATGGTAAGTACATGGTAGGTACATGGTAGGTACATGGTAAGTACATGGTAAGTACATGGTAGGTACATGGTAGGTACATGGTAGGTACATGGTAAGTACATGATAGGTACATGGTAGGTACATGGTAAGTACATGATAGGTACATGGTAGGTACATGGTAAGTACATGGTAGGTACATGGTAGGTGCGTGTAAATGACTTCCTTCAGGACGGCCTTGTCAGTTCTGTGTCTTAGTATTGGTTTAACTCTTTCCTCATTTAATACCAAGTAGACATAGACAGATAATCTAACCCCACAATCATCGACCTCTCCTAATTATCATTCAGCATTCGGGACCAAATCATAAACAATCCGAAAAAATAGATTCAAGTTGACATTCACAAAGGGTTAATTCCAAGGAGCGCAGACTCCAAGTCAGGTAATTCACCAGGTGACCTATAGGATACAGGTGACATTAAGGATTCAGGAGCTCTGGGGTATAATACAGGATAAGTAATGTAATGTATGTACACAGTGACTGTACCAGCAGAATAGTGAGCGCAGCTCTGGAGTATAATACAGGATAAGTAATGTAATGTATGTACACAGTGACTGTACCAGCAGAATAGTGAGCGCAGCTCTGGGGTATAATACAGGATAAGTAATGTAATGTATGTACACAGTGACTGCACCAGCAGAATAGTGAGCGCAGCTCTGGGGTATAATACAGGATAAGTAATGTAATGTATGTACACAGTGACTGCACCAGCAGAATAGTGAGCGCAGCTCTGGAGTATAATACAGGATAAGTAATGTAATGTATGTACACAGTGACTGCACCAGCAGAATAGTGAGCGCAGCTCTAGAGTATAATACAGGATAAGTAATGTAATGTATGTACATAGTGACTGTACCAGCAGAATAGTGAGCGCAGCTCTGGAATATAATACAGGATAAGTAATGTAATGTATGTACACAGTGACTGTACCAGCAGAATAGTGAGCGCAGCTCTGGAGTATAATACAGGATAAGTAATGTAATGTATGTACACAGTGACTGCACCAGCAGAATAGTGAGCGCAGCTCTGGAGTATAATACAGGATAAGTAATGTAATGTATGTACACAGTGACTGCACCAGCAGAATAGTGAGCGCAGCTCTGGAGTATAATACAGGATAAGTAATGTAATGTATGTACATAGTGACTGTACCAGCAGAATAGTGAGCGCAGCTCTGGAGTATAATACAGGATAAGTAATGTAATGTATGTACACAGTGACTGCACCAGCAGAATAGTGAGCGCAGCTCTGGAGTATAATACAGGATAAGTAATGTAATGTATGTACACAGTGACTGTACCAGCAGAATAGTGAGCGCAGCTCTGGAGTATAATACAGGATAAGTAATGTAATGTATGTACACAGTGACTGTACCAGCAGAATAGTGAGCGCAGCTCTGGAGTATAATACAGGATAAGTAATGTATGTACACAGTGACTGCACCAGCAGAATACTGAGCGCAGCTCTGGAGTATAATACAGGATAAGTAATGTAATGTATGTACACAGTGACTGCACCAGCAGAATAGTGAGCGCAGCTCTGGAGTATAATACAGGATAAGTAATGTAATGTATGTACACAGTGACTGCACCAGCAGAATAGTGAGCGCAGCTCTGGAGTATAATACAGGATAAGTAATGTAATGTATGTACACAGTGACTGCACCAGCAGAATAGTGAGCGCAGCTCTGGAGTATAATACAGGATAAGTAATGTAATGTATGTACACAGTGACTGCACCAGCAGAATAGTGAGCGCAGCTCTGCAGTATAATACAGGATAAGTAATGTAATGTATGTACACAGTGACTGCACCAGCAGAATAGTGAGCGCAGCTCTGGAGTATAATACAGGATAAGTAATGTAATGTATGTACACAGTGACTGTACCAGCAGAATAGTGAGCGCAGCTCTGGAGTATAATACAGGATAAGTAATGTAATGTATGTACACAGTGACTGTACCAGCAGAATAGTGAGCGCAGCTCTGCAGTATAATACAGGATAAGTAATGTAATGTATGTACACAGTGACTGTACCAGCAGAATAGTGAGCGCAGCTCTGCAGTATAATACAGGATAAGTAATGTAATGTATGTACACAGTGACTGCACCAGCAGAATAGTGAGCGCAGCTCTGGAGTATAATACAGGAAAAGTAATGTAATGTATGTACACAGTGACTGTACCAGCAGAATAGTGAGCGCAGCTCTGGAGTATAATACAGGAAAAGTAATGTAATGTATGTACACAGTGACTGCACCAGCAGAATAGTGAGCGCAGCTCTGGGGTAGAATACAGGATAAGTAATGTAATGTATGTACACAGTGACTGTACCAGCAGAATAGTGAGCGCAGCACTGGAGTATAATACAGGATAAGTAATGTAATGTATGTACACAGTGACTGTACCAGCAGAATAGTGAGCGCAGCTCTGGAGTATAATACAGGATAAGTAATGTAATGTATGTACACAGTGACTGTACCAGCAGAATAGTGAGCGCAGCTCTGGAGTATAATACAGGATAAGTAATGTATGTACACAGTGACTGCACCAGCAGAATACTGAGCGCAGCTCTGGAGTATAATACAGGATAAGTAATGTAATGTATGTACACAGTGACTGCACCAGCAGAATAGTGAGCGCAGCTCTGGAGTATAATACAGGATAAGTAATGTAATGTATGTACACAGTGACTGCACCAGCAGAATAGTGAGCGCAGCTCTGGAGTATAATACAGGATAAGTAATGTAATGTATGTACACAGTGACTGCACCAGCAGAATAGTGAGCGCAGCTCTGGAGTATAATACAGGATAAGTAATGTAATGTATGTACACAGTGACTGCACCAGCAGAATAGTGAGCGCAGCTCTGCAGTATAATACAGGATAAGTAATGTAATGTATGTACACAGTGACTGCACCAGCAGAATAGTGAGCGCAGCTCTGGAGTATAATACAGGATAAGTAATGTAATGTATGTACACAGTGACTGTACCAGCAGAATAGTGAGCGCAGCTCTGGAGTATAATACAGGATAAGTAATGTAATGTATGTACACAGTGACTGTACCAGCAGAATAGTGAGCGCAGCTCTGCAGTATAATACAGGATAAGTAATGTAATGTATGTACACAGTGACTGTACCAGCAGAATAGTGAGCGCAGCTCTGCAGTATAATACAGGATAAGTAATGTAATGTATGTACACAGTGACTGCACCAGCAGAATAGTGAGCGCAGCTCTGGAGTATAATACAGGAAAAGTAATGTAATGTATGTACACAGTGACTGTACCAGCAGAATAGTGAGCGCAGCTCTGGAGTATAATACAGGAAAAGTAATGTAATGTATGTACACAGTGACTGCACCAGCAGAATAGTGAGCGCAGCTCTGGGGTAGAATACAGGATAAGTAATGTAATGTATGTACACAGTGACTGTACCAGCAGAATAGTGAGCGCAGCACTGGAGTATAATACAGGATAAGTAATGTAATGTATGTACACAGTGACTGTACCAGCAGAATAGTGAGCGCAGCTCTGGGGTATAATACAGGATAAGTAATGTAATGTATGTACACAGTGACTGTACCAGCAGAATAGTGAGCGCAGCTCTGGGGTATAATACAGGATAAGTAATGTAATGTATGTACACAGTGACTGCACCAGCAGAATAGTGAGCGCAGCTCTGGAGTATAATACAGGATCAGTAATGTAATGTATGTACACAGTGACTGTACCAGCAGAATAGTGAGCGCAGCTCTGGAGTATAATACAGGAAAAGTAATGTAATGTATGTACACAGTGACTGCACCAGCAGAATAGTGAGCGCAGATCTGGGGTATAATACAGGATAAGTAATGTAATGTATGTACACAGTGACTGTACCAGCAGAATAGTGAGCGCAGCTCTGGAGTATAATACAGGATAAGTAATGTAATGTATGTACACAGTGACTGTACCAGCAGAATAGTGAGCGCAGCTCTGGGGTATAATACAGTATAAGTAATGTAATGTATGTACACAGTGACTGTACCAGCAGAATAGTGAGCGCAGCTCTGGAGTATAATACAGGATAAGTAATGTAATGTATGTACACAGTGACTGCACCAGCAGAATAGTGAGCGCAGCTCTGGAGTATAATACAGGATAAGTAATGTAATGTATGTACACAGTGACTGTACCAGCAGAATAGTGAGCGCAGCTCTGGAGTATAATACAGGATAAGTAATGTATGTACACAGTGACTGCACCAGCAGAATAGTGAGCGCAGCTCTGGAGTATAATACAGGATAAGTAATGTAATGTATGTACACAGTGACTGTACTAGCAGAATAGTGAGCGCAGCTCTGGAGTATAATACAGGATAAGTAATGTAATGTATGTACAAAGTGACTGCACCAGCAGAATAGTGAGCGCAGCTCTGGAGTATAATACAGGATAAGTAATGTAATGTATGTACACAGTGACTGTACCAGCAGAATAGTGAGCGCAGCTCTGGAGTATAATACAGGATAAGTAATGTAATGTATGTACACAGTGACTGCACCAGCAGAATAGTGAGCGCAGCTCTGGGGTATAGTACAGGAGAAGTAATGTAATGTATGTACACAGTGACTGTACCAGCAGAATAGTGAGCGCAGCTCTGGAGTATAATACAGGATAAGTAATGTAATGTATGTACACAGTGACTGTACCAGCAGAATAGTGAGCGCAGCTCTGGAGTATAAAACAGGATAAGTAATGTAATGTATGTACACAGTGACTGTACCAGCAGAATAGTGAGCGCAGCTCTGGGGTATAATACAGGATAAGTAATGTAATGTATGTACACAGTGACTGTACCAGCAGAATAGTGAGTGCAGCTCTGGGGTATAATACAGGATAAGTAATGTAATGTATGTACACAGTGACTGTACCAGCAGAATAGTGAGCGCAGCTCTGGAGTATAATACAGGATAAGTAATGTAATGTATGTACACAGTGACTGTACCAGCAGAATAGTGAGCGCAGCTCTGGGGTATAATACAGGATAAGTAATGTAATGTATGTACACAGTGACTGTACCAGCAGAATAGTGAGCGCAGCTCTGGAGTATAATACAGAATAAGTAATGTAATGTATGTACACAGTGACTGCACCAGCAGAATAGTGAGCGCAGCTCTGGAGTATAATACAGGATAAGTAATGTATGTACACAGTGACTGCACCAGCAGAATAGTGAGCGCAGCTCTGGAGTATAATACAGGATAAGTAATGTAATGTATGTACACAGTGACTGTACCAGCAGAATAGTGAGCGCAGCTCTGGAGTATAATACAGGAAAAGTAATGTAATGTATGTACACAGTGACTGCACCAGCAGAATAGTGAGCGCAGCTCTGGAGTATAATACAGGATAAGTAATGTAATGTATGTACACAGTGACTGTACCAGCAGAATAGTGAGCGCAGCTCTGGAGTATAATACAGGATAAGTAATGTATGTACACAGTGACTGTACCAGCAGAATAGTGAGCGCAGCTCTGGGGTATAATACAGGATAAGTAATGTAATGTATGTACACAGTGACTGCACCAGCAGAATAGTGATCGCAGCTCTGGAGTATAATACAGGATCAGTAATGTAATGTATGTACACAGTGACTGTACCAGCAGAATAGTGAGCGCAGCTCTGGAGTATAATACAGGAAAAGTAATGTAATGTATGTACACAGTGACTGTACCAGCAGAATAGTGAGCGCAGCTCTGGAGTATAATACAGGATAAGTAATGTAATGTATGTACACAGTGACTGTACCAGCAGAATAGTGAGCGCAGCTCTGGGGTATAATACAGTATAAGTAATGTAATGTATGTACACAGTGACTGTACCAGCAGAATAGTGAGCGCAGCTCTGGAGTATAATACAGGATAAGTAATGTAATGTATGTACACAGTGACTGCACCAGCAGAATAGTGAGCGCAGCTCTGGAGTATAATACAGGATAAGTAATGTATGTACACAGTGACTGCACCAGCAGAATAGTGAGCGCAGCTCTGGAGTATAATACAGGATAAGTAATGTAATGTATGTACACAGTGACTGTACCAGCAGAATAGTGAGCGCAGCTCTGGAGTATAATACAGGATAAGTAATGTAATGTATGTACACAGTGACTGTACCAGCAGAATAGTGAGCGCAGCTCTGGAGTATAATACAGGATAAGTAATGTAATGTATGTACACAGTGACTGCACCAGCAGAATAGTGAGTGCAGCTCTGGAGTATAATACAGGATAAGTAATGTAATGTATGTACACAGTGACTGCACCAGCAGAATAGTGAGCGCAGCTCTGGAGTATAATACAGGATAAGTAATGTAATGTATGACTGCACCAGCAGAATAGTGAGCGCAGCTCTGGAGTATAATACAGGAGAAGTAATGTAATGTATGTACACAGTGACTGTACCAGCAGAATAGTGAGCGCAGCTCTTGAGTATAATACAGGATAAGTAATGTAATGTATGTACACAGTGACTGTACCAGCAGAATAGTGAGCGCAGCTCTGCAGTATAATACTGGATAAGTAATGTATGTACACAGTGACTGTACCAGCAGAATAGTGAGCGCAGCTCTGGAGTATAATACAGGATAAGTAATGTAATGTATGTACACAGTGACTGCACCAGCAGAATAGTGAGTGCAGCTCTGGAGTATAATACAGGATAAGTAATGTAATGTATGTACACAGTGACTGCACCAGCAGAATAGTGAGCGCAGCTCTGGAGTATAATACAGGATAAGTAATGTAATGTATGACTGCACCAGCAGAATAGTGAGCGCAGCTCTGGAGTATAATACAGGAGAAGTAATGTAATGTATGTACACAGTGACTGTACCAGCAGAATAGTGAGCGCAGCTCTTGAGTATAATACAGGATAAGTAATGTAATGTATGTACACAGTGACTGTACCAGCAGAATAGTGAGCGCAGCTCTGCAGTATAATACTGGATAAGTAATGTATGTACACAGTGACTGTACCAGCAGAATAGTGAGCGCAGCTCTGGAGTATAATACAGGATAAGTAATGTAATGTATGTACACAGTGACTGTACCAGCAGAATAGTGAGCGCAGCTCTGGAGTATAATACAGGATAAGTAATGTAATGTATGTACACAGTGACTGCACCAGCAGAATAGTGAGCGCAGCTCTGGAGTATAATACAGGATAAGTAATGTAATGTATGTACACAGTGACTGTACCAGCAGAATAGTGAGCGCAGCTCTGGAGTATAATACAGGATAAGTAATGTAATGTATGTACACAGTGACTGTACCAGCAGAATAGTGAGCGCAGCTCTGGAGTATAATACAGGATAAGTAATGTAATGTATGTACACAGTGACTGTACCAGCAGAATAGTGAACGCAGCTCTGGAGTATAATACAGGATAAGTAATGTAATGTATGTACACAGTGACTGTACCAGCAGAATAGTGAGCGCAGCTCTGGAGTATAATACAGGATAAGTAATGTAATGTATGTACACAGTGACTGCACCAGCAGAATAGTGAGCGCAGCTCTGGAGTATAATACAGGATAAGTAATGTAATGTATGTACACAGTGACTGCACCAGCAGAATAGTGAGCGCAGCTCTGGAGTATAATACAGGATAAGTAATGTAAAGTATGTACACAGTGACT
Organism: Leptodactylus fuscus; assembly: GCF_031893055.1. NCBI lineage: Eukaryota > Metazoa > Chordata > Amphibia > Anura > Leptodactylidae > Leptodactylus > Leptodactylus fuscus. The sequence continues at coordinate 2,216,928 of NC_134268.1, read as the reverse complement.
GTACCAGCAGAATAGTGAGCGCAGCTCTGGAGTATAATACAGGATAAGTAATGTAATGTATGACTGCACCAGCAGAATAGTGAGCGCAGCTCTGGAGTATAATACAGGAGAAGTAATGTAATGTATGTACACAGTGACTGTACCAGCAGAATAGTGAGCGCAGCTCTGGAGTATAATACAGGAGAAGTAATGTAATGTATGTACACAGTGACTGTACCAGCAGAATAGTGAGCGCAGCTCTGGAGTATAATACAGGATAAGTAATGAAATGTATGTACACAGTGACTGCACCAGCAGAATAGTGAGCGCAGCTCTGGAGTATAATACAGGATAAGTAATGTAATGTATGTACACAGTGACTGTACCAGCAGAATAGTGAGCGCAGCTCTGGAGTATAATACAGGATAAGTAATGTATGTACACAGTGACTGCACCAGCAGAATAGTGAGCGCAGCTCTGGAGTATAATACAGGATAAGTAATGTAATGTATGTACACAGTGACTGCACCAGCAGAATAGTGATCGCAGCTCTGGAGTATAATACAGGAGAAGTAATGTAATGTATGCACACAGTGACTGTACCAGCAGAATAATGAGCGCAGCTCTGGAGTATAATACAGGATAAGTAATGTAATGTATGTACACAGTGACTGCACCAGCAGAATAGTGAGCGCAGCTCTGGAGTATAATACAGGATAAGTAATGTAATGTATGTACACAGTGACTGTACCAGCAGAATAGTGAGCGCAGCTCTGGAGTATAATACAGGATAAGTAATGTAATGTATGTACACAGTGACTGCACCAGCAGAATAGTGAGCGCAGCTCTGGAGTATTATACAGGATAAGTAATGTAATGTATGTACACAGTGACTGCACCAGCAGAATAGTGAGCGCAGCTCTGGGGTATAATACAGGATAAGTAATGTAATGTATGTACACAGTGACTGCACCAGCAGAATAGTGAGCGCAGCTCTGGGGTATAATACAGGATAAGTAATGTAATGTATGTACACAGTGACTGTACCAGCAGAATAGTGAGCGCAGCTCTGGAGTATAATACAGGATAAGTAATATAATGTATGTACACAGTGACTGTACCAGCAGAATAGTGAGCGCAGCTCTGGAGTATAATACAGGATAAGTAATGTAATGTATGTACACAGTGACTGTACCAGCAGAATAGTGAGTGCAGCTCTGAAATATAATACAGGATAAGTAATGTAATGTATGTACACAGTGACTGTACCAGCAGAATAGTGAGCGCAGCTCTGAAATATAATACAGGATAAGTAATGTAATGTATGTACACAGTGACTGTACCAGCAGAATAGTGAGCGCAGCTCTGGAGTATAATACAGGATAAGTAATATAATGTATGTACACAGTGACTGTACCAGCAGAATAGTGAGCGCAGCTCTGAAGTATAATACAAGATAAGTAATGTAATGTATGTACACAGTGACTGTACCAGCAGAATAGTGAGCGCAGCTCTGGAGTGTAATACAGGATAAGTAATGTAATGTATGTACACAGTGACTGTACCAGCAGAATAGTGAGCGCAGCTCTGGAGTATAATACAGGATAAGTAATGTAATGTATGTACACAGTGACTGCACCAGCAGAATAGTGACTGCAGCTCTGGAGTATAATACAGGATAAGTAATGTAATGTATGTACACAGTGACTGTACCAGCAGAATAGTGAGCGCAGCTCTGGAGTATAATACAGGATAAGTAATGTAATGTATGTACACAGCGACTGCACCAGCAGAATAGTGAGCGCAGCTCTGGAGTATAATACAGGATAAGTAATGTAATGTATGTACACAGTGACTGCACCAGCAGAATAGTGAGCGCAGCTCTGGAGTATAATACAGGATAAGTAATGTAATGTATGTACACAGTGACTGTACCAGCAGAATAGTTAGCGCAGCTCTGGAGTATAATACAGGATAAGTAATGTAATGTATGTACACAGTGACTGTACCAGCAGAATAGTGAGCGCAGCTCTGGAGTATAATACAGGATAAGTAATGTAATGTATGCACACAGTGACTGCACCAGCAGAATAGTGAGCGCAGCTCTGGAGTATAATACAGGATAAGTAATGTAATGTATGTACACAGTGACTGTACCAGCAGAATAGTGAGCGCAGCTCTGGAGTATAATACAGGATAAGTAATGTAATTTATGTACACAGTGACTGTACCAGCAGAATACTGAGCGCAGCTCTGGGGTATAATACAGGATAAGTAATGTAATGTATGTACACAGTGACTGTACCAGCAGAATAGTGAGCGCAGCTCTGGAGTATAATACAGGATAAGTAATGTATGTACACAGTGACTGCACCAGCAGAATAGTGAGTGCAGCTCTGGAGTATAATACAGGATAAGTAATGTAATGTATGTACACAGTGACTGTACCAGCAGAATAGTGAGCGCAGCTCTGGAGTATAATACAGGATAAGTAATGTATGTACACATTGACTGTACCAGCAGAATAGTGAGCGCAGCTCTTGAGTATAATACAGGATAAGTAATGTAATGTATGTACACAGTGACTGTACCAGCAGAATAGTGAGCGCAGCTCTGGAGTATAATACAGGATAAGTAATGTAATGTATGTACACAGTGACTGTACCAGCAGAATAGTGAGCGCAGCTCTGGAGTATAATACAGGATAAGTAATGTAATGTATGTACACAGTGACTGCACCAGCAGAATAGTGAGCGCAGCTCTGGAGTATAATACAGGATAAGTAATGTAATGTATGTACACAGTGACTGCACCAGCAGAATAGTGAGCGCAGCTCTGGAGTGTAATACAGGATAAGTAATGTAATGTATGTAAACAGTGACTGTACCAGCAGAATAGTGAGCGCAGCTCTGCAGTATAATACAGGATAAGTAATGTAATGTATGTACACAGTGACTGCACCAGCAGAATAGTGATCGCAGCTCTGGGGTATAATACAGGATAAGTAATGTAATGTATGTACACAGTGACTGTACCAGCAGAATGGTGAGCGCAGCTCTGGAGTATAATACAGGATAAGTAATGTAATGTATGTACACAGTGACTGCACCAGCAGAAAAGTGAGCGCAGCTCTGGAGTATAATACAGGATAAGTAATGTGTATGTACACAGTGACTGCACCAGCAGAATAGTGAGCGCAGCTCTGGAGTATAATACAGGATAAGTAATGTAATGTATGTACACAGTGACTGCACCAGCAGAATAGTGAGCGCAGCTCTGGAGTATAATACAGGATAAGTAATGTAATGTATGTACACAGTGACTGTACCAGCAGAATAGTGAACGCAGCTCTGGAGTATAATACAGGATAAGTAATGTAATGTATGTACACAGTGACTGTACCAGCAGAATAGTGAGCGCAGCTCTGGAGTATAATACAGGATAAGTAATGTAATTTATGTACACAGTGACTGTACCAGCAGAATACTGAGCGCAGCTCTGGGGTATAATACAGGATAAGTAATGTAATGTATGTACACAGTGACTGTACCAGCAGCATAGTGAGCGCAGCTCTGGAGTATAATACAGGATAAGTAATGTAATGTATGTACACAGTGACTGCACCAGCAGAATAGTGAGCGCAGCTCTGGAGTATAATACAGGATAAGTAATGTAATGTATGTACACAGTGACTGTACCAGCAGAATAGTGAGCGCAGCTCTGGAGTATAATACAGGATAAGTAATGTAATGTATGTACACAGTGACTGTACCAGCAGAATAGTGAGCGCAGCTCTGGAGTATAATACAGGATAAGTAATGTAATGTATGTACACAGTGACAGCACCAGCAGAATAGTGAGCGCAGCTCTGGAGTATAATACAGGATAAGTAATGTAATTTATGTACACAGTGACTGTACCAGCAGAATACTGAGCGCAGCTCTGGGGTATAATACAGGATAAGTAATGTAATGTATGTACACAGTGACTGTACCAGCAGAATAGTGAGCGCAGCTCTGGAGTATACTACAGGATAAGTAATGTATGTACACAGTGACTGCACCAGCAGAATAGTGAGTGCAGCTCTGGAGTATAATACAGGATAAGTAATGTAATGTATGTACACAGTGACTGTACCAGCAGAATAGTGAGCGCAGCTCTGGAGTATAATACAGGATAAGTAATGTATGTACACATTGACTGTACCAGCAGAATAGTGAGCGCAGCTCTTGAGTATAATACAGGATAAGTAATGTAATGTATGTACACAGTGACTGTACCAGCAGAATAGTGAGCGCAGCTCTGGAGTATAATACAGGATAAGTAATGTATGTACACAGTGACTGTACCAGCAGAATAGTGAGTGCAGCTCTGGAGTATAATACAGGATAAGTAATGTAATGTATGTACACAGTGACTGTACCAGCAGAATAGTGAGCGCAGCTCTGGAGTATAATACAGGATAAGTAATGTAATGTATGTACACAGTGACTGCACCAGCAGAATAGTGAGCGCAGCTCTGGAGTATAATACAGGATAAGTAATGTAATGTATGTACACAGTGACTGCACCAGCAGAATAGTGAGCGCAGCTCTGGAGTGTAATACAGGATAAGTAATGTAATGTATGTAAACAGTGACTGTACCAGCAGAATAGTGAGCGCAGCTCTGCAGTATAATACAGGATAAGTAATGTAATGTATGTACACAGTGACTGCACCAGCAGAATAGTGAGCGCAGCTCTGGAGTATAATACAGGATAAGTAATGTAATGTATGTACACAGTGACTGTACCAGCAGAATAGTCAGTGCAGCTCTGGAGTGTAATACAGGATAAGTAATGTAATGTATGTACACAGTGACTGTACCAGCAGAATAGTGAGCGCAGCTCTGGAGTATAATACAGAATAAGTAATGTAATGTATGTACACAGTGACTGTACCAGCAGAATAGTGATCGCAGCTCTGGGGTATAATACAGGATAAGTAATGTAATGTATGTACACAGTGACTGTACCAGCAGAATAGTGATCGCAGCTCTGGGGTATAATACAGGATAAGTAATGTAATGTATGTACACAGTGACTGTACCAGCAGAATGGTGAGCGCAGCTCTGGAGTATAATACAGGATAAGTAATGTAATGTATGTACACAGTGACTGCACCAGCAGAAAAGTGAGCGCAGCTCTGGAGTATAATACAGGATAAGTAATGTGTATGTACACAGTGACTGCACCAGCAGAAAAGTGAGCGCAGCTCTGGAGTATAATACAGGATAAGTAATGTAATGTATGTACACAGTGACTGTACCAGCAGAAGAGTGAGCGCAGCTCTGGAGTATAATACAGGATAAGTAATGTATGTACACAGTGACTGCACCAGCAGAATAGTGAGCGCAGCTCTGGAGTATAATACAGGATAAGTAATGTAATGTATGTACACAGTGACTGTACCAGCAGAATAGTGAGCGCAGCTCTGGAGTATAATACAGGATAAGTAATGTATGTACACAGTGACTGTACCAGCAGAATAGTGAGCGCAGCTCTGGAGTATAATACAGGATAAGTAATGTAATGTATGTACACAGTGACTGCACCAGCAGAATAGTGAGCGCAGCTCTGGAGTATAATACAGGATAAGTAATGTAATGTATGTACACAGTAACTGCACCAGCAGAATAGTGAGCGCAGCTCTGGAGTATAATACAGGATAAGTAATGTAATGTATGTACACAGTGACTGTACCAGCAGAATAGTGAGTGCAGCTCTGGAGTATAATACAGGATAAGTAATGTAATGTATGTACACAGTGACTGCAACAGCAGAATAGTGAGCGCAACTCTGGGGTAGAATACAGGATAAGTAATGTAATGTATGTACACAGTGACTGTACCAGCAGAATAGTGAGCGCAGCTCTGGAGTATAATACAGGATAAGTAATGTAATGTATGTACACAGTGACTGCACCAGCAGAATAGTGATCGCAGCTCTGGAGTATAATACAGGATAAGTAATGTAATGTATGTACACAGTGACTGTACTAGCAGAATAGTGAGCGCAGCTCTGGAGTATAATGCAGGATAAGTAATGTAATGTATGTACAAAGTGACTGCACCAGCAGAATAGTGAGCGCAGCTCTGGAGTATAATACAGGAAAAGTAATGTAATGTATGTACACAGTGACTGCACCAGCAGAATAATGAGCGCAGCTCTGGGGTATAATACAGGATAAGCAATGTAATGTATGTACACAGTGACTGTACCAGCAGAATAGTGAGCGCAGCTCTGGAGTATAATACAGGATAAGTAATGTAATGTATGTACACAGTGACTGCACCGGCAGAATAGTGAGCGCAGCTCTGGTGTATAATACAGGATAAGTAATGTAATGTATGTACACAGTGACTGTACCAGCAGAATAGTGAGTGCAGCTCTGAAATATAATACAGGATAAGTAATGTAATGTATGTACACAGTGACTGTACCAGCAGAATAGTGAGCGCAGCTCTGGAGTATAATACAGGATAAGTAATGTAATGTATGTACACAGTGACCAGCAGAATAGTGAGCGCAGCTCTGGAGTATAATACAGGATAAGTAATGTAATGTATGTACACAGTGACTGTACCAGCAGAATAGTGAGCGCAGCTCTGGGGTATAATACAGGATAAGTAATTTAAAGTATGTACACAGTGACTGTACCAGCAGAATAGTGAGTGCAGCTCTGGAGTGTAATACAGGATCAGTAATGTAATGTATGTACACAGTGACTGTACCAGCAGAATAGTGAGCGCAGCTCTGGAGTATAATACAGGAAAAGTAATGTAATGTATGTACACAGTGACTGTACCAGCAGACTAGTGAGCGCAGCTCTGGGGTATAATACAGTATAAGTAATGTAATGTATGTACACAGTGACTGTACCAGCAGAATAGTGAGCGCAGTTCTGGAGTATAATACAGGATAAGTAATGTAATGTATGTACACAGTGACTATACCAGCAGACTAGTGAGCGCAGCTCTGGGGTATAATACAGTATAAGTAATGTAATGTATGTACACAGTGACTGTACCAGCAGACTAGTGAGCGCAGCTCTGGGGTATAATACAGTATAAGTAATGTAATGTATGTACACAGTGACTGTACCAGCAGACTAGTGAGCGCAGTTCTGGAGTATAATACAGGATAAGTAATGTAATGTATGTACACAGTGACTATACCAGCAGAATAGTGAGCACAGCTCTGGGGTATAATACAGGATAAGTAATGTAATGTATGTACACAGTGACTGAACCAGCAGAATAGTGAGCGCAGTTCTGGAGTATAATACAGGATAAGTAATGTAATGTATGTACACAGTGACTGCACCAGCAGAATAGTGAGCGCAGCTCTGGAGTATAATACAGGATAAGTAATGTAATGTATGTACACAGTGACTGTACCAGCAGAATAGTGAGCGCAGTTCTGGAGTATAATACAGGATAAGTAATGTAATGTATGTACACAGTGACTGTACCAGCAGAATAGTGAGCGCAGCTCTGGGGTATAATACAGGATAAGTAATGTAATGTATGTACACAGTGACTGTACCAGCAGAATAGTGAGCGCAGTTCTGGAGTATAATACAGGATAAGTAATGTAATGTATGTACACAGTGACTGCACCAGCAGAATAGTGAGCGCAGCTCTGGAGTATAATACAGAATAAGTAATGTAATGTATGTACACAGTGAATGCACCAGCAGAATAGTGAGCGCAGCTCTGGAGTATAATACAGGATAAGTAATGTAATGTATGTACACAGTGACTGTACTAGCAGAATAGTGAGCGCAGCTCTGGAGTATAATACAGGAAAAGTAATGTAATGTATGTACACAGTGACTGCACCAGCAGAATAATGAGCGCAGCTCTGGGGTATAATACAGGATAAGTAATGTAATGTATGTACACAGTGACTGTACCAGCAGAATAGTGAGCGCAGCTCTGGAGTATAATACAGGAAAAGTAATGTAATGTATGGACACAGTGACTGCACCAGCAGAATAGTGATCGCAGCTCTGGAGTATAATACAGGATCAGTAATGTAATGTATGTACACAGTGACGGTACCAGCAGAATAGTGAGCGCAGCTCTGGAGTATAATACAGGATCAGTAATGTAATGTATGTACACAGTGACTGTACCAGCAGAATAGTGAGCGCAGCTCTGGAGTATAATACAGGATAAGTAATGTAATGTATGTACACAGTGACTGCACCAGCAGAATAGTGATCGCAGCTCTGGAGTATAATACAGGATCAGTAATGTAATGTATGTACACAGTGACTGTACCAGCAGAATAGTGAGCGCAGCTCTGGAGTATAATACAGGATAAGTAAAGTAATGTATGTACACAGTGACTGTACCAGCAGAATAGTGAGCGCAGCTCTGGAGTATAATACAGGATAAGTAATGTAATGTATGTACACAGTGACTGTACCAGCAGAATAGTGAGCGCAGCTCTGGAGTATAATACAGGAAAAGTAATGTAATGTATGTACACAGTGACTGCACCAGCAGAATAGTGAGCGCAGCTCTGGGGTATAATACAGGATAAGTAATGTAATGTATGTACACAGTGACTGTACCAGCAGAATAGTGAGTGCAGCTCTGGAGTATAATACAGGATAAGTAATGTAATGTATGTACACAGTGACTGCACCAGCAGAATAGTGAGCGCAGCTCTGGAGTATAGTACAGGATAAGTAATGTAATGTATGTACACAGTGACTGTACCAGCAGAATAGTGAGCGCAGCTCTGGGGTATAATACAGTATAAGTAATGTAATGTATGTACACAGTGACTGTACCAGCAGAATAGTGAGCGCAGCTCTGGAGTATAATACAGGATAAGTAATGTAATGTATGTACACAGTGACTGCACCAGCAGAATAGTGAGCGCAGCTCTGGAGTATAATACAGGATAAGTAATGTAATGTATGTACACAGTGACTGCACCAGCAGAATAGTGAGCGCAGCTCTGGAGTATAATACAGGATAAGTAATGTAATGTATGTACACAGTGACTGCACCAGCAGAATAGTGAGCGCAGCTCTGGAGTATAATACAGGATAAGTAATGTATGTACACAGTGACTGCACCAGCAGAATAGTGAGCGCAGCTCTGGAGTATAATACAGGATAAGTAATGTAATGTATGTACACAGTGACTGTACCAGCAGAATAGTGAGCGCAGCTCTGGAGTATAATACAGGAGAAGTAATGTAATGTATGTACACAGTGACTGTACCAGCAGAATAGTGAGCGCAGCTCTGGAGTATAATACAGGATAAGTAATGTAATGTATGTACACAGTGACTGCACCAGCAGAATAGTGAGCGCAGCTCTGGAGTATAATACAGGATAAGTAATGTAATGTATGTACACAGTGACTGCACCAGCAGAATAGTGAGCGCAGCTCTGGAGTATAATACAGGATAAGTAATGTAATGTATGTACACAGTGACTGTACCAGCAGAATAGTGAGCGCAGCTCTGGAGTATAATACAGGATAAGTAATGTAATGTATGTACACAGTGACTGCACCAGCAGAATAGTGAGTGCAGCTCTGGAGTATAATACAGGATAAGTAATGTAATGTATGTACACAGTGACTGCACCAGCAGAATAGTGAGCGCAGCTCTGGAGTATAATACAGGATAAGTAATGTAATGTATGTACACAGTGACTGTACCAGCAGAATAGTGAGCGCAGCTCTGGAGTATAATACAGGAGAAGTAATGTAATGTATGTACACAGTGACTGTACCAGCAGAATAGTGAGCGCAGCTCTTGAGTATAATACAGGATAAGTAATGTAATGTATGTACACAGTGACTGTACCAGCAGAATAGTGAGCGCAGCTCTGCAGTATAATACTGGATAAGTAATGTATGTACACAGTGACTGTACCAGCAGAATAGTGAGCGCAGCTCTGGAGTATAATACAGGATAAGTAATGTAATGTATGTACACAGTGACTGTACCAGCAGAATAGTGAGCGCAGCTCTGGAGTATAATACAGGATAAGTAATGTAATGTATGTACACAGTGACTGCACCAGCAGAATAGTGAGCGCAGCTCTGGAGTATAATACAGGATAAGTAATGTAATGTATGTACACAGTGACTGTACCAGCAGAATAGTGAGCGCAGCTCTGAAGTATAATACAGGATAAGTAATGTAATGTATGTACACAGTGACTGTACCAGCAGAATAGTGAGCGCAGCTCTGAAGTATAATACAGGATAAGTAATGTAATGTATGTACACAGTGACTGCACCAGCAGAATAGTGAGCGCAGCTCTGGAGTATAATACAGGATAAGTAATGTAATGTATGTACACAGTGACTGTACCAGCAGAATAGTGAGCGCAGCTCTGGAGTATAATACAGGATAAGTAATGTAATGTATGACTGCACCAGCAGAATAGTGATCGCAGCTCTGGAGTATAATACAGGAGAAGTAATGTAATGTATGTACACAGTGACTGTACCAGCAGAATAGTGAGCGCAGCTCTGGAGTATAATACAGGATAAGTAATGTAATGTATGTACACAGTGACTGTACCAGCAGAATAGTGAGCGCAGCTCTGGAGTATAATACAGGATAAGTAATGTAATGTATGTACACAGTGACTGCACCAGCAGAATAGGGAGCGCTGCTCTGGAGTATAATACAGGATAAGTAATGTAATGTATGTACACAGTGACTGTACCAGCAGAATAGTGAGCGCAGCTCTGGAGTATAATACAGGATAAGTAATGTAATGTATGTACACAGTGACTGCACCAGCAGAATAGTGAGCGCAGCTCTGGAGTATAATACAGGAGAAGTAATGTAATGTATGTACACAGTGACTGTACCAGCAGAATAGTGAGCGCAGCTCTGGAGTATAATACAGATAAGTAATGTAATGTATGTACACAGTGACTGTACCAGCAGAATAGTGAGCGCAGCTCTGGAGTATAATACAGGATAAGTAATGTAATGTATGTACACAGTGACTGCACCAGCAGAATAGTGAGCGCAGCTCTGGAGTATAATACAGGATAAGTAATGTAATGTATGTACACAGTGACTACACCAGCAGAATAGTGAGCGCAGCTCTGGAGTATAATACAGGATAAGTAATGTAATGTATGTACACAGTGACTGCACCAACAGAATAGTGAGCGCAGCTCTGGAGTATAATACAGGATAAGTAATGTAATGTATGTACACAGTGACTGACACCAGCAGAATAGTGAGCGCAGCTCTGGAGTATTATACAGGATAAGTAATGTAATGTATGTACACAGTGACTGCACCAGCAGAATAGTGAGCGCAGCTCTGGGAGTATAATACAGGATAAGTAATGTAATGTATGTACACAGTGACTGTAACAGCAGAATAGTGAGCGCAGCTCTGGGGTATAATACAGGATAAGTAATGTAATGTATGTACACAGTGACTGTACCAGCAGAATAGTGAGCGCAGCTCTGGAGTATAATACAGGATAAGTAATATAATGTATGTACACAGTGACTGTACCAGCAGAATAGTGAGCGCAGCTCTGGAGTATAATACAGGATAAGTAATGTAATGTATGTACACAGTGACTGTACCAGCAGAATAGTGAGCGCAGCTCTGAAATATAATACAGAATAAGTAATGTAATGTATGTACACAGTGACTGTACCAGCAGAATAGTGAGCGCAGCTCTGGAGTATAATACAGGATAAGTAATATAATGTATGTACACAGTGACTGTACCAGCAGAATAGTGAGCGCAGTTTTGAAATATAATACAAGATAAGTAATGTAATGTATGTACACAGTGACTGTACCAGCAGAATAGTGAGCACAGCTCTGGAGTATAATACAGGATAAGTAATGTAATGTATGTACAA